>NC_092725.1:20430341-20444112 GCF_047496885.1 Scyliorhinus torazame | reverse complement strand
ATTCTGGGAGGTGCTGAAGGCAGTGATTAGGGGGGGAGATTATTGCATACAAGGCAGACAAAGACAGGGAGTGGGTAGCCAGGCAAGAGCTGGCCCAGTCCATGCTGGAGGCGGATTGGTGATCCTCCAGGGCCGCAAACCATGGACCTTCCAGCGGAAAGGAAAAAATTGCAAATAGACTTCAACCTCCGCTGACACAGCGATGCAGCAGCTCCACTCCACACGGGGGACCTTTTCTGAACAAGGAGCCAAGGCCAGCCGGCAGCTGGCTCACCAGCTGAGAAAGCAGGCAACGAGATAATAATAATAATCTTTATTGTCACAGGTCGGTTTACATTCACACTGCAATGAAGTTACTGTGAAAATCCCCTAGTCGCCACATTCCGGCGCCTGTTTGCGTACACAGAGGGGGAATTCAGAATGTCCAATTCACCGAACAAGCACGTCTTTCGGGACTTGTGGGAGGAAACCGGAGCACCCGGAGGAAACCCACGCAGACACGGGGAGAACGTGCAGACTCCGCACAGACAGCGACCCAAGCCGGGAATCGAACCTGGGGCCGTGAGGGTGTGAAGCAACGGTGCTAACCGCTGTGCTACTGTGATAGCTCTGGTTAAAGGCAGAAGCTACTGGCTGGCCTCTGTGTCAGGAAAGGTCAATGAGGCCTTTGCAACCTGCTACCGAGTGCCGTACACCTCCATCCCCGGCGAAGGGGGCTTGAAGGTGAAGCTGTTTGTCGAGGGACTGGGTCGGCTGGACATAGGGACAAGAAGACACGGGGCCTGGGAGCACCGAGTACTGAGGGATGACATGGGTTTTCCCAGACCCGCTAATGAGCCTCAATATCGCTGATACCCAATAAAGACAAAGACCCGACTGAGTGCGGGTCCTACAGGCCCATCTCACTACATAACGTCGATGCAAAATGGCTGGAGAGCTGCGCACCAGAGGTAGTCGCGGAGGACCAGATCAGCTTTGTCAAGGGCAGGCAGCTAGCCGCGAACATCAGGCACCTGCTGAACATGATCACGACCCCAGCCAGGGAGGGGACACCTGAAGTGATCACCTTCCTGGATTCAGTAAAGGCCTTCGGCAGAGCCGAGTGGGAGTGCCTCATGGAGGTACTGGGGCGGTCTGAGCTCGGGACAGGGGTCACCTCCTGGGTGGAACTCTTGAGCAGTATTCCCAAGGCGGACAAACACCACTCGTTCCAGCTACGTCTGGCTGTTCAGAGGCACGAGACAAGGATGCCCGCTATCTCCGCTGCTGTTTGCTCTGGCAATTGAGCCACTGGCGATCGCCCTCAGAGCAGCGAAGGGGTGGAGAGGTGTCAAAAGTGGGGGACAGAGAGCATCGCTTCCCATTCTACCCGGGTGGAACTGCCTCTCTGCACCCTGAACCCCCGGAACAGCATGGAAGGGACAACGAAACTCCTACAGGAGTTCTGAGCCTTCTCAGGTTACAAACCTAAACTTGAGCAAGAGCGAGATCTTCCCCGTGAGCCCGCAGAGCGGAGGGGCAGAGCTGGGAGTAACTGCCGTTCAAACAAGCCCAGACCAAATTCCACTTCCTGGGGATCCAAATAGCTGCCAACTGGAGATACGGATCCACAAATGGAACCTGCCCAGTCTCGTGGAGGAAGTCAAAAAGGACCTGGAGAGGATGGGTCCACTGCCTCTCGCAGTGAGAATACAGATGCTCAAAGTGAACGTACTGCCCAGGTTCCTCTCCTGGTCATCCCGAGATGACCCCCAGGCCTGGCCCCCCCCGGGCCTACAGTTCTACCACTGGACGGCCACCGCAGAAAGAGCACGGCGATGGGTTAAGGAGTCGGGAGCGGGTGGGTGACGAAAGAGCAGAGGTCCTTCCGAGCCCTAACCACAGCCTCTCCCCCATCCCCCCTCGGCCAAATACTCGGAGTCCAGAGGTAGTAGCCACGCTCTGGACATGGTACCAAATGTGGCGACGCTTCGGCCTAACCAAAATGTCCCACCACGGCCCCATCTGCAACAATTACAGGGTCACTCCCACAATATTGGACGGCACCTTTAAAAGGTGGTGCGAGGGCAAGGAGATTCCGGCGGTTCGGGACATGTACACGGATGATAGAGTAGACCCTGGGGAACTCACACAGTGGTTTCAGTTACCAAGAGGGAACGCCCTGAGATACATTCAGGTCAAATGCTTACTCTGCAAAGAAATAGCGACGTTACCCCCCAGGTAGCAGGACACTGGTTAGTAGAAGGACTGCTGGACGCGGGCAACCTAGGGAAGGTGCGGACTTGTACGGACAACTGCTGGAGGAGACACGCTTCCCCCTGACAAGGCAAGGAAAATATGGGAGGAGGAACTAGGCCGAGAGATAGAGGGGGAGAGGACTCTGGATCGAAGCTCTGCACAGGGCGAACGTCACCTCCACGTGCTCAGGGCTGATCCCAACGCAGCTAACGGTGGTGCACAGAGCGCATCTAACCAGAACCCCAATGAACAGGTTCTTCCCGGAGTTGGAGGACAAATGCGAACAGTACCATGGAGGCCCGGCCAACCGCACCCACGTGTTCTGGGCCTGTCCTGGACGACCTTCTCTGAGGCCCTGTCCAGGGTTGTGGGAGTGAGGGTTGGAGACAGGCCCAAAGGTGACGGTCTTTGGGTCTCAGACCAGCCAGATCTCTCAGGGGGTGGGGGCCGAGGCCCCGGCCTTCGCCTCCCTCCCCGCCCGCCGAAGAATCCTGCTCGGCTGGCGATCGGCAGCACCACCCAAAGGGTGCAGACCTTCGGAATTCCTCAGGCTTGGGAGTCGGAAGAGGATTTCCACAGGATGTGGAAGCCATTCATCAACTTATCCCAAGACCTGTTCGTAGCCAACAAGCAGGAGAGCAAGGGGGAGGGGGGAGGGAGGGGGGTGGGGGGGGGGGGGGGGGAGGTACGAGCAAGACACGGGATAGATAGAAAAAGGAAAACGGCGGGGGGGGGGGGGGGGGGGGGGGGGGGGGAGATACGAGCAAGACACGGGATAGATAGAAAAAGGAAACCGGCGGGGGGGGGGGGGGAAGGGGGGGGAAGGGGGGGGCGGAGGCACACAAAAAGAAAGCGAGGGAAGTGGCAGGGCAAGCTGAGGCCCAAATCAAACTGTAAATAAAAGTTTGCAAATGCGAGTTTTGGCCGTACGTATGCCGGCGAAAGAGGGGCTCGCGGCCACAGTTGATAATTCCTTGTGAATATACATGTTGTTGCTTTTTGGCACGGTTCTGCAATTTATAAATTATTGGATATAAAATGGGAAAACTCAATAAAAACATTTTCAGAAAAATAATGTGAGGTAGGAGTGATTGGGTAGGCAAGCATTCTGGGAGGGGGCGGGGGGGGGGGGGGGGGGAAACGACCTGAGAGGTCATACGTTGACCCTACCTGTTGGTCTTGGCTGGTCACGATGGCGAGAGTGGTGTTCTTGGCGATGCAGGAACTGTTGGCACTGTGCCAATGGCCTCTCTCCGCTGAGAAGTGGTAGCAGGTCTTGTTGAACTCTTGGCACCCGACTGGGCAAGTGCTGTTGATGCCGTCTGTAATCAGGACAAACAAGCAGACGGGTTTGACCTCAACGGTGGCCCACAGTGATTGGCTGCAGGAGCAGGAAACGCACAAGCTAAGCCCTGCCCTCGGTGAAGTCCCTCAATCACCTCAAACATCTCCATCGGCTCACCCCCCCCCCCTCAATTCTCTCAACCCGACCGGACACCTCATCCTCATCATTTAACCCTTTAAGCCCCAGTCCCACCCTCACAGGCTGGATGAAGTTCGATTCTTTCAGAAGATGAGATCCTTTCAGCTGATTGGCTGATCAAGGACATGATTGGATTGGATTGGATTGGATTTGTTTATTGTCACGTGTACCGAGATAACAGTGAAAAGTATTTTTCTGTGAGCAGCTCAACAGATCATTAAGTACATGGGAAGAAAAGGGAATAAAAGAAAATACATAATAGGGCAACACAACATATACAAAGTATATGTGCTTCGGGAGGTGGATTTGTTTGGGGTCAAGGGAAGGTGGGGTAGGGGGGTTGGGGTGGGGGGACTGCGATCCTCCACACCTCACAAATATTCAGGTGACCCTCCCCTATATCGGATCCACAAACATCCGCTCCCTCCCCCACCCCGACGCACCGCGGCAGCCGTGTGTACCGTCTACAAGATGCACTGCAGCCGCTCGCCGAGGCTCCTTCGACAGCACCTTCCAAACCCGCCACCTCTACCATCTAGAGGGACAAGGGGCAGCAGGGGCCCGGGGAACACCCACCGCCTGCAAGCTCCCCCTCCGACCCCCCTAACCCCCTCCACACCATCCCGACTGGGAAATATATCGGCCGTTCCTTCACTGTCGCTGGGTCAAAATCCTGCAACTCCCCCCCCCTAACAGCGCTGTGGGTGTACCTACACCACGCGGGACTGCAGTGGAGCAAGATGGCGGCTCACCCACCACCACCTTCTCAAGGGGCAATTGGGGATGGACAATAAATGTTGGGCCGAGAGTCCTCAACATTGAAGCCTCGGCACTGGGTTAAGAGCCGTTTTCAAGAAAGGACAGGCCATTGGAGGATGGCAATCTCAAGTCCAACCCCATCAAACAGAGATAGGTCCTCTAACTTGTGAGGATCTCGAAACAAACCTCTTGTACTTACTGTCGATCACAGCGTTCAACAACACACGCACGCGAGCCAATGTTTGGACATACACTTGTTCCAATTGGCTGTAGTTGGTTTGTAGACTATTGTAGCTTTGTTCCAATTGGCTGTAGTTGGTTTGTAGACTATTGTAGCTTTGTTCCAATTGGCTGTAGTTGGTTTGTAGACTATTGTAGCTTTGTTCCAATTGGCTGTAGTTGGTTGTAGACTATTGTAGCTTTGTTCCAATTGGCTGTAGTTGGTTTGTAGACTATTGCAACTTTGTTCCAATTGGCTGTAGTTGGTTTGTAGACTATTGCAACTTTGTTCCAATTGGCTGTAGTTGGTTTGTAGATGATTGTAGCTTTGTTCCAATTGGCTGTTGTTAGTTTCTAGCTGATTGCACCTTTGTTCCAATTGGCTGTTGTTAGTTTCTAGTTGATTGTACCTTTGTTCCAATTGGCTGTTGTTAGTTTGTAGATTATTGTACCTTTGTTCCAATTGGTTGTATTTAACCTTGAGTTGTTTATAGTCTTGGTCTAGAGTTCAGAGGGTAAAGTTCAAGGTCAGCAATGAGGTTACACGATCAAAGCTGATATGAGTTACCAACATACTGATGGTTGGACAATGCAGCCCAGAATCACAGCGGGAGGAGATACTAATGTTTGAAAATGACGGGCAGCCCATAAAACCCTGAAGTGTTATGAGTACAATTGGACAGGCAGCCAGATCACAGCGGGAGGAGATACCTAATGTTGAAAATGACGGGCAGCCCATAAAACCCTCACCGTCCCACTCACAAAAACTCCTGGTGACTGTCTCAAACTTACCCCTGGAAAATCCTCAAATCCCGCTCCTAGCCTCCAATTCCCTCACCCCACTCTCCTATCGCCTCAGTCCCCCACCCCACTCACCTCACTCCCTCACCCCACTCACCTCACTCCCTCACCCCACACTCCACACTCCCTGCACCCCACTCTCCAATCACCTCAGCGTCCCCACCTCACCCTCCAATCCCCCCACCACTCCTCACCCCACTCTCCAATCCCACGCCCCACCCCACCCTCCAATCCCCCCACTTCCTCACCCCACTCTCCAATCCCCTCACTCTCCAATCCCCTCACTCCCTCACCCCACCCTCGCAGATTCCCCTCACTCCGCTCACCCCACTCTCGCAATCCCCTCACTCTCCAATCCCCTCACCCCTCACCCACACTCCAATCCACACTCCCCCCACCTCCACAGCCTCACCTCCACCATCACCACTCCCCACCTCCACGCGCCCAATCCCCTCACTCGCCAATCCCCTCAACGCCTCCCTCACTCTCCACTGCCCCCACTCTCACCGCTCCACTCTCCATCCCCCTCAGGCTCCAATTCACTCACTCCCTCACACCCACTCTCCAATCCCCTCACTCTCCACGCACCGCAATCCCACTCCCCACCTCACCCTCCAATCCCCTCACTCCTCCACCTCACCCTCCAATCCCACTCCCCACCTCGCCCTCCAATCCCCCACTACCTCACCCCACCCTCCAACCCCCTCACTCTCCAACCGCCCTCACTCCTCACCCCCTCAATCCCCTCACTCCCTCACCCCACTCTCCATCCCCCACCCTCACCCCACTCTCCAACCACCTCACGCTCCAATCCGACGCCTCACCCCTCACCCTCCACTCTCCAATCCACCCTCACTCCCTCACCCCACTCTCCAACCCCCTCTCTCACCCCACTCCACTCCACCTCACCCCCACCCTCCAATCCCCCACTCCCCACCCACACTCCCATCCCCCCATCTCACCCCACTCCTCACCTCACCCTCCAACCCTCACTCCCCCATCTCACCCTCCAATCCCCCACTTCCTCACCCCACTCTCCAACCCCCTCACTCTCCAATCCCCTCACTCCCTCACCCACCCCCAATCCCCTCCCCCACCCCACCCTCCAATCCCCCACCCTCACCCCACCTCCAACCCCCTCACCCTCCAATCCCCCTCACGGCCCTCACCTCCCACTCCATCCGCCCACTTCCTCACACTCCCACACCCCTCACTCTCCAATCCCCCACTCCCTCACCCCACCTCCAACCCTCACTCTCCAATCCCTCACTCACCACCTCACCCTCCAATCCCCTCACTCCCCCACCTCACCCTCCAATCCCCTCACTCCTCACCCCTCTCAATCCCCTCACTCCACACCCTCACTCCCCCACCTCACCCTCCAATCCCTCACTCCCACCACCCCACTCTCAATCCCCCACTTCCTCACCCCACTCTCCAACCCCCTCACTCTCCAATCCCTCACTCCTCACCCCACCCTCCACTCCCCTCACTCCCCATCTCACCCTCCAATCCCCCACTTCCTCACCCCACTCTCCAACCCCTCACTCTCAATCCCTCACTCCCTCACCCCCCACCCTCCAATCCCCTCACCCCCTCTCACCCTCCAATCCCCCACTTCCTCACCTCACTCTCCAATCCCTCACTCCCTCACCCCACTCTCCAACCCCCTCACTCTCCAATCCACTCACTCCCTCAACCCACCCTCCAATCCCCTCACTCCCTCACCTCACCCTCCAACCCCCTCACTCCCCCACCTCACCCTCCAATCCCCTCACTCCCTCACCCCACTCTCCAATCCCCTCACTCTCCAATCCCCTCACTCCCTCACCCCCACCCTCCAATCCCTCACTCCCTCACTTCACCCTCCAACCCCCTCACTCTCCAACCCCCTCACTCTCCAATCCCCACTTCCTCACCCCACTCTTCCAACCCCCTCACTCTCCAATCCCCTCACTCCCTCACCCCACCCTCCAATCCCCCACCCTCACCCCACCTCCAATCCCCTCACTCCCCCATCTCACCCTCCAATCCCCCCACTTCCTCACCTCACTCTCCAATCCCTCACTCCCTCACCCCACTCTCCAACCCCCTCACTCTCCAATCCACTCACTCCCTCAACCCACCCTCCAATCCCCTCACTCCCTCACCCCACCCTCCAACCCCTCACTCCCCCACCTCACCCTCCAATCCCCTCACTCCCTCACCCCCACTCTCCAATCCCCTCACTCTCCAATCCCTCACTCCCTCACCCCACCCTCAATCCCCTCACTCCCTCACTTCACCCTCCAACCCCCTCACTCTCCAACCCCCACCTCTCCAATCCCCCCTCTCCTCACCCCACTCTCACCCCCCTCACTCTCCAATCCCCTCACTCCCTCACCCCACCTCCAATCCCCTCACGCCCCTCACCCCACTCTGCCAATCCCCCACTTCCTCACCCAACTCTCCAACCCCCCTCACTCTCCTATCCCCTCACTCCTCCACCTCACCCTCCACTCCCCTCACTCCCCCACCTCACACTCCAATCCCCTCACTCCCTCACCCAACTCTCCAACCCCCTCACTCTCCAATCCCCTCACTCCCGCACCTCACCCTCCAATCCCCTCACTCCCTCACCCCACTCTCCAATCCCCCACTTCCTCACCCAACTCTCCAACCCCCTCACTCTCCAATCCCCTCACTCCCTCACCCCACCCTCCAATCCCCTCACTCCCCCATCTCACCCTCCAATCCCCCACTTCCTCACCCCACTCTCCAACCCCCTCACTCTCCAATCCCCTCACTCCCTCACCCCACCCTCCAATCCCCTCACTCCCCCATCTCACCCTCCAATCCCCCACTTCCTCACCCCACTCTCCAACCCCCTCACTCTCCAATCCCCTCACTCCCTCACCCCACCCTCCAATCCCCTCACTCCCTCACCCCACTCTCCAATCCCCTCACTCCCTCACCCCACTCTCCAATCCCCTCACTCTCCAATCCCCTCACTCCCTCACCTCACCCTCCAACCCCCCCACTCTCCAATCCCCTCACTCCCTCACCCCACTCTCCAATCCCCTCACTATCCAATCCCCTCACTCCCTCACCCCACCCTCCAATCCCCTCACTCCCTCACCTCACCCTCCAACCCCCTCACTCTCCAACCCCCCCACTCTCCAATCCCCTCACTTCCTCACCCCACTCTCCAATCCCCTCACTCTCCAATCCCCTCACTCCCTCACCCCACTCTCCAATCGCCTCACTCCCTCACCCCACTCTCCAATCCCCTCACACTCCAACCCCCTCACTCTCCAACCCCCTTACTCTCCAATCCCCCCACTTCCTCACCCGACTCTCCAACCCCCTCACTCTCCAATCCCCTCACTTCCTCACCCCACTCTCCAACCCCCTCACTCTCCAATCCCCTCACTCCCTCGCCCCACTCTCCAATCCCCTCACTCCCTCACCCCACCCTCCAATCCCCCCACTCCCTCACCCCACTCTCCAATCCCCCCACTTCCTCACCCCACTCTCCAACCCCCTCACTTCCTGACCCCACTCTCCAACCCCCTCACTCTCCAATCCCCTCACTCCTCCACCTCACCCTCCAATCCCCTCACTCCCCCACCTCACCCTCTAATCCCCTCACTCCCCCACCTCACTCTCCAATCCCCTCACTCCTCCACCTCACCCTCCAATCCCCTCACTCTCTCACCCCACCCTCCTATCCCCTCACTCCCCTACCTCACCTTCCAATCCCCCCACTTCCTCACCCCACTCTCCAACCCCCTCACTCTCCAATCCCCTCACTCCCTCACCCCACCCTCCAATCCCCTCACTCCCTCACCCCACTCTCCTATACCTCCACTCCCTCACTCTCCAATCCCCTCACCTTGCCCTCCAAACCCCTCACTCCCTCATTCACTCCCATTTCACTTTCAATGTCTTTTCCAATTACTTTCTCTCTTGTCTTTCTTTATATATGATGTGGAAATGCCGGCATTGGACTGGGGTGAGCACAGTAATAAGTCTTACAACACCAGGTTAAAGTCGCACTGTCAGAGGGTCAGTACTGAGGGAGTGCCGCACTGTCAGAGGATCAGTACTGAGGGAGTGCCGCACTGTCAGAGGGTCAGTACTGAGGGAGTGCCGCACTGTCAGAGAGTCAGTACTGAGGGAGTGTCGCACTGTCAGAGGGTCAGTACTGAGGGAGCGCCACACTGTCAGAGGCTCAGTACTGAGGGCGCGCCGCACTGTCAGAGGGTCAGTACAGAGGGAGCGCCGCACTGTCTGAGGGTCAGTACTGAGGGAGTGCCGCACTGTCAGAGGGTCAGTACTGAGGGAGCGCCGCACTGTCAGAGGATCAGTACTGAGGGAGTGCCGCACTGTCAGAGGGTCAGTACTGAGGGAGCACCGCACTGTCAGAGGGTCAGTACTGAGGGAGTGCCGCACTGTCAGAGGATCAGTACTGAGGGAGCGCCGCACTGTCGGAGGGTCAGTACTGAGGGAGTGCCGCACTGTCAGAGGGTCAGTACTGAGGGAGGGCCGCACTGTCGGAGG
Organism: Scyliorhinus torazame; assembly: GCF_047496885.1. Taxonomy (NCBI): domain Eukaryota; kingdom Metazoa; phylum Chordata; class Chondrichthyes; order Carcharhiniformes; family Scyliorhinidae; genus Scyliorhinus; species Scyliorhinus torazame. The sequence continues at coordinate 20,434,070 of NC_092725.1, read as the reverse complement.
GACAGTACTGAGGGAGCACCGCACTGTCGGAGGGTCAGTGCTGAAGGAGTGCCGCACTGTCAGAGGGTCAGTACTGAGGGAGTGCCGCACTGTCAGAGGGTCAGTACTGAGGGAGTGCCGCACTGTCGGAGGGACAGTACTGAGGGAGCACCGCACTGTCGGAGGGTCAGTACTGAGGGAGCACCGCACTGTCGGAGGGTCAGTACTGAGGGAGCGCCGCACTGTCGGAGGGTCAGCACTGAGGGAGTGCCGCACTGTCGGAGGGTCAGTACTGAGGGAGTGCCGCACTGTCAGAGGGTCAGTACTGAGGGAGTGCCGCACTGTCAGAGGGTCAGTACTGAGGGAGCGCCGCACTGTCGGAGGGTCAGCACTGAGGGAGTGCCGCACTGTCGGAGGGTCAGTACTGAGGGAGTGCCGCACTGTCAGAGGGTCAGTACTGAGGGAGTGCCGCACTGTCGGAGGGTCAGTACTGAGGGAGGGCCGCACTGTCGGAGGGACAGTACTGAGGGAGCACAGCACTGTCGGAGGGTCAGTGCTGAGGTAGTGCCGCACTGTCAGAGGGTCAGTACTGAGGGAGTGCCGCACTGTCAGAGGGTCAGTACTGAGGGAGTGCCGCACTGTCGGAGGGACAGTACTGAGGGAGCGCCGCACTGTCGGAGGGTCAGTGCTGAGGGAGCACTGCACTGTCGGAGGGTCAGTACTGAGGGAGCACCGCACAGTCAGAGGGTCAGTACTGAGGGAGCGCCGCACTGTCGGAGGGTCAGTACTCAAGGAGTGCCGCACTGTCGGAGGGTCAGTACTGAGGGAGTGCCGCACTGTCAGAGGGTCAGTACTGAGGGAGCGCCGCACTGTCAGAGGGTCAGTACTGAGGGAGGGCCGCACTGTCAGAGGGACAGTACTGAGGGAGCACCGCACTGTCAGAGGGTCAGTACTGAGGGAGTGCCGCACTGTCGGAGGGTCAGTACTGAGGGAGTGCCGCACTGTCAGAGGGTCAGTACTGAGGGAGGGCCGCACTGTCGGAGGGACAGTACTGAGGTAGCACCGCACTGTCAGAGGGTCAGTGCTGAGGGAGGGCCGCACTGTCGGAGGGACAGTACTGAGGTAGCACCGCACTGTCAGAGGGTCAGTGCTGAGGGAGTGCCGCACTGTCAGAGGGTCAGTACTGAGGGAGTGCCGCACTGTCAGAGGGTCAGTACTGAGGGAGCATCGCACTGTCAGAGGGTCAGTACTGAGGGAGCGCCACACTGTCGGATCAGTACTGAGGGAGATGCCGCACTGTCGGAGGGTCAGTACTGAGGGAGTGCCGCACTGTCGGAGGGTCAGTACTGAGGGAGCACCGCACTGTCAGAGGGTCAGTGCTGTGGGAGTGCCGCACTGTCAGAGAGGCAGTACTGTGGGAGTGCCACACTGTCAGAGGGTCAGTACTGAGGGAGCACCGCACTGTCAGAGGGTCAGTACTGAGGGAGCGCCACACTGTCGGGTCAGTACTGAGGGAGTGCCGCACAGTCGGAGGGTCAGTACTGAGGGAGCGCCGCACTGTCAGAGGGTCTGTACTGAGGAAGGGCCGCACTGTCGGAGGGACAGTACTGAGGGAGTGCCGCACTGTCGGAGGGTCAGTACTGAGGGAGGGCCGCACTGTCGGAGGGACAGTACTGAGGGAGCACCGCACTGTCAGAGGGTCAGTGCTGAGGGAGTGCCGCACTGTCAGAGGGTCAGTACTTAGGGAGTGCCGCACTGTCAGAGGGTCAGTACTGAGGGAGCATCGCACTGTCAGAGGGTCAGTACTGAGGGAGCGCCACACTGTCGGGTCAGTACTGAGGGAGTGCCGCACTGTCAGAGGGTCAGTACTGAGGGAGCGCCGCACTGTCAGAGGGTCAGTACTGAGGGAGGGCCGCACTGTCGGAGGGTCAGTACTGAGGGAGCGCCGCACTGTCAGAGGGTCTGTACTGAGGAAGGGCCGCCCTGTCGGAGGGACAGTACTGAGGGAGTGCAGCACTGTCAGAGGGTCAGTGCTGAGGGAGTGCCGCACTGTCGGAGGGTCAGTACTGAGGGAGCACCGCACTGTCGGAGGGTCAGTACTGAGGGAGCGCTGCACTGTCAGAGGATCAGTACTGAGGGAGTGCCGCACTGTCAGAGGGTCAGTACTGAGGGAGTGCCGCACTGTCAGAGGGTCAGTACTGAGGGAGCACCGCACTGTCGGAGGGTCAGTACTGAGGGAGCACCGCACTGTCAGAGGGTCAGTACTGAGGGAGCGCCGCACTGTCAGAGGGTCAGTACTGAGGGAGGGCCGCACTGTCGGAGGGACAGTACTGAGGGAGCACCGCACCGTCAGAGGGTCAGTGCTGAGGGAGTGCCGCACTGTCAGAGGGTCAGTACTGAGGGAGTGCCGCACTGTCAGAGGGTCAGTACTGAGGGAGTGCCGCACTGTCGGAGGGTCAGTGCTGAGGGAGTGCCGCACTGTCAGAGGGTCAGTACTGAGGGAGCTCCACACTGTCAGAGGGTCAGTACTGAGGGAGCTCCACACTGTCAGAGGGTCAGTACTGAGGGAGTGCCACACTGTCAGAGGGTCAGTACTGAGGGAGTGCCGCACTGTCGGAGGGTCAGTGCTGAGGGAGCTCCACACTGTCAGAGGGTCAGTACTGAGGGAGTGCCGCACTGTCGGAGGGTCAGTACTGAGGGAGTGCCACACTGTCAGAGGGTCAGTACTGAGGGAGTGCCACACTGTCAGAGGGTCAGTACTGAGGGAGTGCCGCACTGTCAATGAGTTACTGAACATGTACAAAAATGAAACACTTACAAGTGAGAGCCAGAAGAACCACGAGAATTACGCAGACGATAAAAAGAACCGTTGCCAATATTTCGTAGATGTGACGGCAGAGGCTTTCTGAAAAAAAGGAGGGGACCGTTAACCGGAATCTTATCGAACAAATATGAACATGAAAACTCTCTTTGAAATCCTTTACATTATTTCCAATTCAGCTCTTTGGTCGACTGCATTCGCTGCTCCCAATGCCGACTCCTCTACACTGGGGAGACTAACCACAGACCTGATGAACGCTTTGTCGAACACATTCGCTCACACCCCAAGCATGACCCCAACCTCTGAGCCGCTTGCCATTTGAACTCAGCACCTTACTCTCACGTGCTTGGCCTGTGCTCGGTTGCTGCAGTGTTCCAGTGAAGCCCAACACAAACTGGAGGAACGACATCCCGTCTTCCTATTCGGCATGTTACAGCCCTCAGGACTGAACACTGTGTTCAACGACTTTATACCGTCACCTTTTTACTCCACCGTGAACCCTTTGTTAAATATCGTCCATACATTTATTGTCTGGATACAAAACCCCCTCCCTTCACCACCAGCTCTCCCTCCACCCCCCACACTGGGCCATTTGTCACTTTTTCTTCAGTTTGCGACATCTTGTTACAATCTGTCCCAGCTGACACATTCTCCCGCTCTGTAGTTCTGATGAAGAACCACATTGATGTGGAGAAAAGACGGATCAGCTGGATAGAGAAGACCACACCTTTCAACACAGAAACTATGCACAGCCTCAAGTCAATGAAAGCTGTGTCTGTGTGTGTGTGTGTGTGAGTGTGAGTGTGAGTGAGTGTGTGTGTGTGAGTGTGCGAGTGTGTGTGAGTGTGAGTGTGTGTGTGAGTGTGTGTGTGAGTGTGTGAGTGTGAGTGTGTGTGAGTGTGTGAGTGTGTGAGTGTGAGTGAGCGTGA
>NC_092725.1:20225341-20420341 GCF_047496885.1 Scyliorhinus torazame | reverse complement strand
GTGTGAGTGTGTGTGTGAGTATGCGTGTGTGTGTGTGAGTATGGGTGTGAGTGTGAGTGTGTGTGTGTGTGAGTATGAGTGTGTGTGGTGAGTGTGTGTGTGAGTGTGAGTGTGTGTGTGAGTATGAGTGTGTGTGTGTGAGTGTGTGAGCATGAGTGTGTGAGTGTGTGTGTGTGTGAGTGTGAGTGTGTGTGTGAGTATGAGTGTGTGTGTGTGAGTGTGTGAGCATGAGTGTGTGAGTGTGTGTGTGTGTGTATGAGAGTGTGTGTGTGAGTATGAGTGTGTGTGTGTGAGTATGAGTGTGTGTGTGTGAGTATGGGTGTGTGTGAGTGTGTGTGAGAGTGTGTGTGAGTGTGAGTGTGTGTGTGTGAGTATGGGCGTGTGTGAGTGTGTGTGTGAGTATAGGTGTGTGTCAGTGTGAGTGTGAGTGTGTGTGTCTGTGAGTATGAGTGTGAGTGTGTGTGAGTGTGTGTGAGTGTGAGTGGGTGTGAGTGTGTGTGTGTGTGTGTGTGAGTGTGTGTGTGAGTGCGTGTGAGTGTGTGTATGAGTGTGTGTGAGTATGAGAGAGTGTGTGTGAGTATGAGAGTGTGTGTGTGAGTGTGAGTGTGTGCGAGTGTGTGAGTATGGGTGTGCGTGTGAGTGTGAGTGTGAGTGTGTGTGTGTGAGTGTGTGTATGAGAGTGTGTATGTGAGTGTGTGTGAGTGTGTGAGTGTGAGTGTGAGTGTGAGTGTGTGTGTGTCTGTGAGTGTGAGTGTGTGTGTGTGTGTGAGTGTGTGTGTGAGTGCATGTGTGTGTGTGTATGATAGTGAGTGTGTGTGTGAGTGTGAGTGTGTGTGAGTGTGTGTGTGCGAGTGTGTGTGTGTGAGTGTGAGTGTGAGTGAGTGAGTGTGAGTGTGTGTGTGAGTATGCGTGTGTGTGTGTGAGTATGGGTGTGAGTGTGTGTGTGTGTGTGAGTATGAGTGTGTGTGGTGAGTGTGTGTGTGAGTGTGAGTGTGTGTGTGTGTATGAGTGTGTGTGTGTGAGTGTGTGAGCGTGAGTGTGTGAGTGTGTGTGTGTGAGTATGAGTGTGTGTGTGTGAGTATGAGTGTGTGTGTGTGAGAATGGGTGTGTGTGAGTGTGAGTGTGTGAGTGTGTATGAGTGTGTGTGTGTGTGTGCGAGTGTGTGTGTGCGAGTGTGTGTGTGTGTGAGTGTGAGTTGAGTGTGAGTGTGAGTGTGTGTGTGTGAGTGTGAGTGTGAGTGGGAGTGTGAGTGGGTGTGAGTGTGAGAGAGTGTGTGTGAGTATGAGAGTGTGTGTGTGAGTATGGGTGTGTGTGAGTGTGAGTGTGTGTGTGTGTGTGTGAGTATGAGTGTGTGTGTGTGAGTGTGTGAGTGTGAGTGTGTGTGTTGTGAGTGTGTGTGAGTGTGTGTGAGTGTGTGTGTGTGTGTGAGTATGAGAGTGTGTGTGTGAGTGTGTGTGTGCGAGTGTGTGTGTGTGCGAGTGTGTGTGTGCGAGTGTGTGTGTGTGTGAGTGTGAGTTGAGTGTGAGTGTGAGTGTGTGTGTGAGTATGCGTGTGTGTGTGAGTATTGGTGTGAGTGTGTGTGTGTGTGAGTATGAGTGTGTGTGGTGAGTGTGTGTGTGAGTGTGAGTGTGTGTGTGAGTATGAGTGTGTGTGTGTGAGTGTGTGAGCGTGAGTGTGTGAGTGTGTGTGTGTCTGTATGAGAGTGTGTGTGTGAGTATGAGTGTGTGTGTGTGAGTATGAGTGTGTGTGTGAGTATGGGTGTGTGTGAGTGTGAGTGTGTGAGTGTGTATGAGTGTGTGTGTGTGCGAGTGTGTGTGTGCGAGTGTGTGTGTGTGTGAGTGTGAGTTGAGTGTGAGTGTGAGTGTGTGTGTGTGAGTGTGTGTGAGTGTGAGTGTGAGAGAGTGTGTGTGAGTATGAGAGTGTGTTTGTGAGTATGGGTGTGTGTGAGTGTGAGTGTGTGTGTGTGTGTGAGTATGAGTGTGTGTGTGAGTGTGTGAGTGTGAGTGTGTGTGTTGTGAGTGTGTGTTGTGAGTGTGTGTGAGTATGTGTGTGTGAGTGTGTGTGTGTGTGTGAGTATGAGAGTGTGTGTGTGAGTGTGTGTGTGCGAGTGTGTGTGTGTGCGAGTGTGTGCGTGCGAGTGTGTGTGTGTGTGAGTGTGAGTTGAGTGTGAGTGTGAGTGTGTGTGTGTATGAGTGTGAGTGTGAGTGTGTGTGTGAGTGTGAGTGTGTGTGAGTGTGAGAGAGTGTGTGTGAGTATGAGAGTGTGTGTGTGAGTATGGGTGTGTGTGAGTGTGAGTGTGTGAGTGTGTGTGTGTGAGTATGAGTGTGTGTGTGTGATTGTGTGAGTGTCAGTGTGTGTGAGCGTGTGAGTGTGTGTATTGTGAGTGTGTGTGAGTGTGTGTGAGTGTGTGTGTGAGTGTGTGTGTGTGTGAGTATGAGAGTGTGTGTGTGAGTGTGTGTTTGTGAGTATGAGAGTGTGTGTGTGAGTATGAGTGTGTGTGTGTGAGTATGTGTGTGTGTGAGTGTGAGTGTGTGAGTGTGATTGTGTGTGTGAGTATGAGTGTGTGTGTGTGAGTATGGGTGTGTGTGAGTGTGAGTGTGTGAGTGTGAGTGTGTGAGTGTGAGTGCATGTGAGAGTGTGAGTGTGAGTGTGTGTGTGAGTGTGTGCGAGTGTGTGCTCAAGTGTGAGTGTGTGTGTGTGTGAGTGTGAGTGTGTGTGCGTGTGTGTGTGAGAGAGTGTGTGTGAGAGTGTGAGTGTGAGAGAGTGTGAGTGTGTGTGTGAGTGTGAGTATGAGAGTGTGTGGGTGTGTGTGTGTGAGTATGGGTGTGTGTGAGTGTGTGAGTGTGAGTGTGTGTGAGTGTGAGTGTGAGTGTGTGTGTGTGTGTGTGAGTGTGTGAGTGTGTGTGTGAGTGTGAGAGTGTGTGTGAGTGTATGTGAGTGTGTGTGAGTGTCTGTTGAGTGTGAGTGTGTGAGTGTGAATGTGTGTGTGTGAGAGTGTGTGTGAGTGTGAGTGTGTGAGAGTATGAGTATGAGAGTGTGTGAGTGTGTGTGTGTGAGTGAGTGTGTGTGTGAGTGAGTGTGTGTGTGTGAGTGTGTGCGCGAGTGTGTGTGCGAGTGTGAGTGTTTGAGTGTGAGTGTGTGTGTGATTATGAGAGTGTGAGTGTGAGTGTGTGAGTGTGAGTGTGTGTGAGTGTGTGTGAGTGTGTGTGAGTGTGTGTGAGTGTGAGAGTGTGTGAGAGTGTGTGTGAGTGTGTGTGAGTGTGTTGAGTGTGAGTGTGAGTGTGAGTGTGTGTGAGTGTGAATGTGTGTGTGTGAGAGTGTGTGTGAGTGTGAGTGTGTGTGAGTATGAGTATGAGAGTGTGTGAGTGTGTGTGTGTGAGTGAGTGTGTGTGTGAGTGAGTGTGTGTGTGTGAGTGTGTGCGCGAGTGTGTGTCTGAGTGTGTCTGAGTGTGAGTGTGTGTGAGTGTGAGTGCGAGTGTGAGTGTGAGGTCTATTCGACGAATCTGGTTTTATAACAAACTAATTATTGCATTGTTGAGTGAAGAGCCCTGGGAAATGTGTGGTCATTCTGAGAATCATGGCTGGAGCAGCAATTTGACCATAACCCTAATGGGACTAATCGTTCCAATATCCATTGTGACTCTCTGGGGAAGTGGAGCTAGAGATAGACGTTTCCCATCTCCATCGTAACAGTACTCAAAGAATTTGGAATCAATTCGTCAAACATGATTTCACCTCCAATTTGTGAGGCGGTTCATTCACCGCAACGAGTCACGACAACTCCTGTAAAATCAAAACAGATCATGCCCCCATCTGGTGACGACAGAAGCCATTACCTGAGGTCTGCAAGTTATATGTAATGCAGTCTGCTAGAGTGCCACGACTGTATAAACGACACATCCAGATTCCCTTGTCAGCATCACTCACTCCGTTGATTCTCAGGGTCTTCCCATTGACCGAATACCGGTCTCCAACCGTGACCTCAAAACCGTTGTGACTCCAGTGGAACTGGTCGAGAGGTCGTGATTGGTTTGTGTTTGCCATCAGAACCAGATTGGAACCTTTCTCAATGGGTTTATCCACACTCGGGGGAACTGCAACAGAATAATCACGGGTTAGATTCAAAGTTAAGCTCCCTCTACACTGTCCCCACCAAACACTCCCAGGACAGGTACAGCACGGGGTTAGATACAGAGTAAAGCTCCCTCTACACTGTCCCCATCAAACACTCCCAGGACAGGTACAGCACAGAGTTAGATACAGAGTAAAGCTACCTCTACACTGTCCCCATCAAACACTCCCAGGAAAGGTACAGCATGGGGTTAAGTACAGAGTAAAGCTCCCTCTACACTGTCCCCACCAAACACTCCCAGGACAGGTACAGCACGGGGTTAGATACAGAGTAAAGCTTCCTCTGCACTGTCCCCATCAAACACTCCCAGGACAGGTACAGCATGGGGTTAGGTACAGAGTAAAGCTCCCTCTACACTGTCCCCACCAAACACTCCCAGGACAGGTACAGCACGGGGTTAGATACAGAGTAAAGCTCCCTCTACACTGTCCCCATCAAACACTCCCAGGACAGGTACAGCACGGGGTGAGATACAGAGTAAAGCTTCCTCTACACTGTCCCCACCAAACACTCCCAGGACAGGTACAGCACGGGGTTAGATACAGAGTAAAGCTCCCTCTGCACTGTCCCCATCAAACACTCCCAGGACAGGTACAGCATGGGGTTAGGTACAGAGTAAAGCTCCCTCTACACTGTCCCCACCAAACACTCCCAGGACAGGTACAGCACGGGGTTAGATACAGAGTAAAGCTCCCTCTACACTGTCCCCATCAAACACTCCCAGGACAGGTACAGCACGGGGTGAGATACAGAGTAAAGCTTACTCTACACTGGCCCCATCCAGCACTCCCAGGACAGGTACAGCACGGGGTTAGATACAGAGTAAAGCTCCTTCTACACTGTCCCCATCAAACACTCCCAGGACAGGTACAGCAAGGGGTGAGATACAGAGTAAAGCTCCCTCTACACTGTCCCCATCAAACACCCCCAGGACAGGTAAAGCATTGGGTTAGATACAGAGTAAAGCTCCCTCTACACTGTCCCCATCAAACACTCCCAGGACAGGTACAGAACCGGGCTAGATTCAGAGTAAAGCTCCCTCTACACTGTCCCCATCAAACACTCCCAGGTCAGGTACAGCACGCTGTTAGATACAGAGTAAAGCTCCCTCTACACTGTCCCCATCAATCACTCCCAGGACAGGTACAGCCCGGGGTTAGATACAGAGTAAAGCTCCCTCTACACTGTCCCCATCAAACACTCCCAGGACAGGTACAGCACGGGGTTAGATACAGAGTACAGCTCCTTCTACACTGTCCCCATCAAACACTCCCAGGACAGGTACAGCAAGGGGTGAGATACAGAGTAAAGCTCCCTCTACACTGTCCCCATCAAACACCCCCAGGACAGGTAAAGCATTGGGTTAGATACAGAGTAAAGCTCCCTCTACACTGTCCCCATCAAACACTCCCAGGTCAGGTACAGCACGCTGTTAGATACAGAGTAAAGCTCCGTCTAAACTGTCCCCATCAATCACTCCCAGGAAAGGTACAGCCCGGGGTTAGATACAGAGTAAAGCTCCCTCTACACTGTCCCCATCAAACACTCCCAGGACAGGTACAGCACGGGGTTAGATACAGAGTAAAGCTCCCTTTACACTGTCCCCATCAAACACTCCCAGGACAGGTACAGCACGGGGTTAGATACAGAGTAAAGCTTCCTCTACACTGTCCCCATCCAGCACTCCCAGGACAGGTACAGCAAGGGGTTAGATACAGAGTAATGCTCCCTCTACACTGTCCCCATCAAACACCCCCAGGACAGGTAAAGCATTGGGTTAGATACAGAGTAAAGCTCCCTCTACACTGTCCCCATCAAACACTCCCAGGACAGGTACAGAAGCGGGCTCGATTCAGAGTAAAGCTCCCTCTACACTGTCCCCATCAAACACTCCCAGGTCAGGTACAGCATGGTGTTAGATACAGAGTAAAGCTCCCTCTACACTGTCCCCATCAATCACTCCTAGGACAGGTACAGCCCGGGGTTAGATACAGAGTAAAGCTCCCTCTACACTGTCCCCATCAAACACTCCCATGACAGGTACAGCACGGGGTTAGATACAGAGTACAGCTCCCTCTAGACTGTCCACATCAAACACTCCCAGGACAGGTACAGCCCGGCGTTAGATACAGAGTAAAGCTCCCTCTACACTGTCCCCATCAAACACTCCCAGGACAGGTACAGCACGGGGTTAGATACAGAGTACAGCTCACTCTAGACTGTCCCCATCAAACACTCCCAGGACAGGTACAGCACGGGGTTAGATACAGAGTAAAGCTCCCTCTACACTGACCCCATCAAACATCCCAGGACAGGTACAGCCCGGAGTTAGATACAAGTAAAGCTCCCTCTACACTATCCCCATCAAACACTCCCAGGACAGGTACAGCACGGGGTTAGATGCAGAGTAAAGCTCCCTCTAAACTGTCCCCATCAAACACTCCCAGGACAGGTACAGCATGGGGTTAGATACAGAGTAAAGCTCACTCTACACTGTCCTCATCAAACACTCCCAGGACAGGTACAGCACGGTGTTAGATACAGAGTAAAGCTCCCTCTACACTGTCCCCATCAAACACTCCCAGGACAGGTACAGCACGGGATTGATACAGAGTAAAGCTCCCTCTACACTGTCCCTATCAAAGACTCCCAGGACAGGTACAGCACGGGGTTAGATACACAGTAAAGCTCCCTCTTCACTGTCCCCATCAAACACTCCCAGGACATGTACAGCATTGGGTTAGATACAGAGTAAAGCTCCCTCTACACTGTCCCCATCAAACACTCCCAGGACAGGTACAGAACCGGGCTAGATTCAGAGTAATGCTCCCTCTACACTGTCCCCATCAAACACTCCCAGGTCAGGTACAGCACGCTGTTAGATACAGAGTAAAGCTCCCTCTAAAATGTCCCCATCAATCACTCCCAGGAAAGGTACAGCGCGGGGTTAGATACAGAGTAAAACTCCCTCTACACTGTCCCCATCAAACACTCCCAGGACAGGTACAGCACGGGGTTAGATACAGAGTAAAGCTCCCTTTACACTGTCCCCATCAAATACTCCCAGGACAGGTACAGCACGGGGTTAGATACAGAGTAAAGCTTCCTCTACACTGTCCCCATCAAACACTCCCAGGTCAGGTAAAGCATTGGGTTAGATACAGAATAAAGCTCCCTCTACACTGTCCCCATCAAACACTCCCAGGACAGGTACAGAAGCGGGCTAGATTCAGAGTAAAGCTCCCTCTACACTGTCCCCATCAAACACTCCCAGGTCAGGTACAGCACGGTGTTAGATACAGGGTAAAGCTCCCTCTACACTGTCCCCATCAATCACTCCTAGGACAGGTACAGCCCGGGGTGAGATACAGAGTAAAGCTCCCTCTACACTGTCCCCATCAAACACTCCCAGGACAGGTACAGCACGGGGTTAGATACAGAGTACAGCTCCCTCTAGACTGTCCCCATCAAACACTCCCAGGACAGGTACAGCACGGGGTTAGATACAGAGTAAAGCTCCCTCTACACTGACCCCATCAAACATCCCAGGACAGGTACAGCCCGGGGTTAGATACAAGTAAAGCTCCCTCTACACTGTCCCCATCAAACACTCCCAGGACAGGTACAGCACGGGGTTAGATACAGAGTAAAGCTCCCTCTAAACTGTCCCCATCAAACACTCCCAGGACAGGTACAGCATGGGGTTAGATACAGAGTAAAGCTCACTCTACACTGTCCCTATCAAAAACTCCCAGGACAGGTACAGCACGGGGTTAGATACACAGTAAAGCTCCCTCTTCACTGTCCCCATCAAACACTCCCAGGACAGGTACAGAACCGGGCTAGATTCAGAGTAAAGCTCCCTCTACACTGTCCCCATCAAACACTCCCAGGTCAGGTACAGCACGGTGTTAGATACAGAGTAAAGCTCCCTCTACACTGTCCCCATCAATCACTCCCAGGACAGGTATAGCCCGGGGTTAGATACAGAGTAAAGCTCCCTCTACACTGTCCCCATCAAACACTCCCAGGACAGGTACAGCACGGGGTTAGATACAGAGTACAGCTCCCTCTAGACTGTCCCCATCAAACACTCCCAGGACAGGTACAGCACGGGGTTAGATACAGAGTAAAGCTCCCTCTACACTGACCCCATCAAACATTCCAGGACAGGTACAGCCCGGAGTTAGATACAAGTAAAGCTCCCTCTACACTGACCCCATCAAACACTCCCAGGACAGGTACAGCACGGGGTTAGATGCAGAGTAAAGCTCCCTCTAAACTGTCCCCATCAAGCACTCCCAGGACAGGTACAGCATGGGGTTAGATACAGAGTAAAGCTCACTCTACACTGTCCTCATCAAACACTCCCAGGACAGGTACAGCACGGTGTTAGATACAGAGTAAAGCTCCCTCTACACTGTCCCCATCAAACACTCCCAGGACAGGTACAGCACGGGATTGATACAGAGTAAAGCTCCCTCTACACTGTCCCTATTAAAGACTCCCAGGACAGGTACAGCACGGGGTTAGATACACAGTAAAGCTCCCTCTTCACTGTCCCCATCAAACACTCCCAGGACATGTACAGCACGGTGTTAGATACAGAGTAAAGCTCCCTCTACACTGTCCCCATCAAACACTCCCAGGACAGGTACAGCACGGGGATAGTTACAGATTAAAACTCCCTCTGCACTGTCCCCATCAAACACTCCCAGGACAGGTACAGCACGGGGTTAGATACAGAGTAAAGCTCCCTCTACACTGTCCCCAGCAATCACTCCCAGGACAGGTACAGCACGGGGTTAGTTACAGATTAAAGCTCCCTCTACACTGTCCCCATCTAACACTCCCAGGACAGCTACAGCACGGGGTTAGATACAGAGTACAGCTCCCTCTAGACTGTCCCCATCAAATACTCCCAGGACAGGTACAGCAAGGGGTTAAATACAGTGTAAAGCTCCCTCTACACTGTCCCCACCAAACACTCCCAGGACAGGTACAGCACGGGGTTAGATACAGAGTAAAGCTCCCTCTACACTGTCCCCATCAAACACTCCCAGGACAGGTACAGCACGGGGTGAGATACAGAGTAAAGCTTACTCTACACTGGCCCCATCCAGCACTCCCAGGACAGGTACAGCACGGGGTTAGATACAGAGTAAAGCTCCTTCTACACTGTCCCCATCAAACACTCCCAGGACAGGTACAGCAAGGGGTGAGATACAGAGTAAAGCTCCCTCTACACTGTCCCCATCAAACACCCCCAGGACAGGTAAAGCATTGGGTTAGATACAGAGTAAAGCTCCCTCTACACTGTCCCCATCAAACACTCCCAGGACAGGTACAGAACCGGGCTAGATTCAGAGTAAAGCTCCCTCTACACTGTCCCCATCAAACACTCCCAGGTCAGGTACAGCACGCTGTTAGATACAGAGTAAAGCTCCCTCTACACTGTCCCCATCAATCACTCCCAGGACAGGTACAGCCCGGGGTTAGATACAGAGTAAAGCTCCCTCTACACTGTCCCCATCAAACACTCCCAGGACAGGTACAGCACGGGGTTAGATACAGAGTACAGCTCCTTCTACACTGTCCCCATCAAACACTCCCAGGACAGGTACAGCAAGGGGTGAGATACAGAGTAAAGCTCCCTCTACACTGTCCCCATCAAACACCCCCAGGACAGGTAAAGCATTGGGTTAGATACAGAGTAAAGCTCCCTCTACACTGTCCCCATCAAACACTCCCAGGTCAGGTACAGCACGCTGTTAGATACAGAGTAAAGCTCCGTCTAAACTGTCCCCATCAATCACTCCCAGGAAAGGTACAGCCCGGGGTTAGATACAGAGTAAAGCTCCCTCTACACTGTTCCCATCAAACACTCCCAGGACAGGTACAGCACGGGGTTAGATACAGAGTAAAGCTCCCTTTACACTGTCCCCATCAAACACTCCCAGGACAGGTACAGCACGGGGTTAGATACAGAGTAAAGCTTCCTCTACACTGTCCCCATCCAGCACTCCCAGGACAGGTACAGCAAGGGGTTAGATACAGAGTAATGCTCCCTCTACACTGTCCCCATCAAACACCCCCAGGACAGGTAAAGCATTGGGTTAGATACAGAGTAAAGCTCCCTCTACACTGTCCCCATCAAACACTCCCAGGACAGGTACAGAAGCGGGCTCGATTCAGAGTAAAGCTCCCTCTACACTGTCCCCATCAAACACTCCCAGGTCAGGTACAGCATGGTGTTAGATACAGAGTAAAGCTCCCTCTACACTGTCCCCATCAATCACTCCTAGGACAGGTACAGCCCGGGGTTAGATACAGAGTAAAGCTCCCTCTACACTGTCCCCATCAAACACTCCCATGACAGGTACAGCACGGGGTTAGATACAGAGTACAGCTCCCTCTAGACTGTCCACATCAAACACTCCCAGGACAGGTACAGCCCGGCGTTAGATACAGAGTAAAGCTCCCTCTACACTGTCCCCATCAAACACTCCCAGGACAGGTACAGCACGGGGTTAGATACAGAGTACAGCTCACTCTAGACTGTCCCCATCAAACACTCCCAGGACAGGTACAGCACGGGGTTAGATACAGAGTAAAGCTCCCTCTACACTGACCCCATCAAACATCCCAGGACAGGTACAGCCCGGAGTTAGATACAAGTAAAGCTCCCTCTACACTATCCCCATCAAACACTCCCAGGACAGGTACAGCACGGGGTTAGATGCAGAGTAAAGCTCCCTCTAAACTGTCCCCATCAAACACTCCCAGGACAGGTACAGCATGGGGTTAGATACAGAGTAAAGCTCACTCTACACTGTCCTCATCAAACACTCCCAGGACAGGTACAGCACGGTGTTAGATACAGAGTAAAGCTCCCTCTACACTGTCCCCATCAAACACTCCCAGGACAGGTACAGCACGGGATTGATACAGAGTAAAGCTCCCTCTACACTGTCCCTATCAAAGACTCCCAGGACAGGTACAGCACGGGGTTAGATACACAGTAAAGCTCCCTCTTCACTGTCCCCATCAAACACTCCCAGGACATGTACAGCATTGGGTTAGATACAGAGTAAAGCTCCCTCTACACTGTCCCCATCAAACACTCCCAGGACAGGTACAGAACCGGGCTAGATTCAGAGTAATGCTCCCTCTACACTGTCCCCATCAAACACTCCCAGGTCAGGTACAGCACGCTGTTAGATACAGAGTAAAGCTCCCTCTAAAATGTCCCCATCAATCACTCCCAGGAAAGGTACAGCGCGGGGTTAGATACAGAGTAAAACTCCCTCTACACTGTCCCCATCAAACACTCCCAGGACAGGTACAGCACGGGGTTAGATACAGAGTAAAGCTCCCTTTACACTGTCCCCATCAAATACTCCCAGGACAGGTACAGCACGGGGTTAGATACAGAGTAAAGCTTCCTCTACACTGTCCCCATCAAACACTCCCAGGTCAGGTAAAGCATTGGGTTAGATACAGAATAAAGCTCCCTCTACACTGTCCCCATCAAACACTCCCAGGACAGGTACAGAAGCGGGCTAGATTCAGAGTAAAGCTCCCTCTACACTGTCCCCATCAAACACTCCCAGGTCAGGTACAGCACGGTGTTAGATACAGGGTAAAGCTCCCTCTACACTGTCCCCATCAATCACTCCTAGGACAGGTACAGCCCGGGGTGAGATACAGAGTAAAGCTCCCTCTACACTGTCCCCATCAAACACTCCCAGGACAGGTACAGCACGGGGTTAGATACAGAGTACAGCTCCCTCTAGACTGTCCCCATCAAACACTCCCAGGACAGGTACAGCACGGGGTTAGATACAGAGTAAAGCTCCCTCTACACTGACCCCATCAAACATCCCAGGACAGGTACAGCCCGGGGTTAGATACAAGTAAAGCTCCCTCTACACTGTCCCCATCAAACACTCCCAGGACAGGTACAGCACGGGGTTAGATACAGAGTAAAGCTCCCTCTAAACTGTCCCCATCAAACACTCCCAGGACAGGTACAGCATGGGGTTAGATACAGAGTAAAGCTCACTCTACACTGTCCCTATCAAAAACTCCCAGGACAGGTACAGCACGGGGTTAGATACACAGTAAAGCTCCCTCTTCACTGTCCCCATCAAACACTCCCAGGACAGGTACAGAACCGGGCTAGATTCAGAGTAAAGCTCCCTCTACACTGTCCCCATCAAACACTCCCAGGTCAGGTACAGCACGGTGTTAGATACAGAGTAAAGCTCCCTCTACACTGTCCCCATCAATCACTCCCAGGACAGGTATAGCCCGGGGTTAGATACAGAGTAAAGCTCCCTCTACACTGTCCCCATCAAACACTCCCAGGACAGGTACAGCACGGGGTTAGATACAGAGTACAGCTCCCTCTAGACTGTCCCCATCAAACACTCCCAGGACAGGTACAGCACGGGGTTAGATACAGAGTAAAGCTCCCTCTACACTGACCCCATCAAACATTCCAGGACAGGTACAGCCCGGAGTTAGATACAAGTAAAGCTCCCTCTACACTGACCCCATCAAACACTCCCAGGACAGGTACAGCACGGGGTTAGATGCAGAGTAAAGCTCCCTCTAAACTGTCCCCATCAAGCACTCCCAGGACAGGTACAGCATGGGGTTAGATACAGAGTAAAGCTCACTCTACACTGTCCTCATCAAACACTCCCAGGACAGGTACAGCACGGTGTTAGATACAGAGTAAAGCTCCCTCTACACTGTCCCCATCAAACACTCCCAGGACAGGTACAGCACGGGATTGATACAGAGTAAAGCTCCCTCTACACTGTCCCTATTAAAGACTCCCAGGACAGGTACAGCACGGGGTTAGATACACAGTAAAGCTCCCTCTTCACTGTCCCCATCAAACACTCCCAGGACATGTACAGCACGGTGTTAGATACAGAGTAAAGCTCCCTCTACACTGTCCCCATCAAACACTCCCAGGACAGGTACAGCACGGGGATAGTTACAGATTAAAACTCCCTCTGCACTGTCCCCATCAAACACTCCCAGGACAGGTACAGCACGGGGTTAGATACAGAGTAAAGCTCCCTCTACACTGTCCCCAGCAATCACTCCCAGGACAGGTACAGCACGGGGTTAGTTACAGATTAAAGCTCCCTCTACACTGTCCCCATCTAACACTCCCAGGACAGCTACAGCACGGGGTTAGATACAGAGTACAGCTCCCTCTAGACTGTCCCCATCAAATACTCCCAGGACAGGTACAGCAAGGGGTTAAATACAGTGTAAAGCTCCCTCTACACTGTCCCCATCAAACATCCCAGGACAGGTACAGCCCGGGGTTAGATACAAGTAAAGCTCCCTCTACACTGTCCCCATCAAACACTCCCAGGACAGGTACAGCACGGGGTTAGATACAGAGTAAAGCTCCCTCTACACTGTCCCCATCAAACACTCCCAGGACAGGTACAGCATGGGGTTACATACAGAGTAAAGCTCCCTCTACACTGTGCTCATCAAACACTCCCAGGACAGGTACAGCACGGTGTTAGATACAGAGTAAAGCTCCCTTTACACTGTCCCCATCAAATACTCCCAGGACAGGTACAGCACGGGGTTAGATACAGAGTAAAGCTTCCTCTACACTGTCCCCATCAAACACTCCCAGGTCAGGTAAAGCATTGGGTTAGATACAGAATAAAGCTCCCTCTACACTGTCCCCATCAAACACTCCCAGGACAGGTACAGAAGCGGGCTAGATTCAGAGTAAAGCTCCCTCTACACTGTCCCCATCAAACACTCCCAGGTCAGGTACAGCACGGTGTTAGATACAGGGTAAAGCTCCCTCTACACTGTCCCCATCAATCACTCCTAGGACAGGTACAGCCCGGGGTGAGATACAGAGTAAAGCTCCCTCTACACTGTCCCCATCAAACACTCCCAGGACAGGTACAGCACGGGGTTAGATACAGAGTACAGCTCCCTCTAGACTGTCCCCATCAAACACTCCCAGGACAGGTACAGCACGGGGTTAGATACAGAGTAAAGCTCCCTCTACACTGACCCCATCAAACATCCCAGGACAGGTACAGCCCGGGGTTAGATACAAGTAAAGCTCCCTCTACACTGTCCCCATCAAACACTCCCAGGACAGGTACAGCACGGGGTTAGATACAGAGTAAAGCTCCCTCTAAACTGTCCCCATCAAACACTCCCAGGACAGGTACAGCATGGGGTTAGATACAGAGTAAAGCTCACTCTACACTGTCCCTATCAAAAACTCCCAGGACAGGTACAGCATGGGGTTAGATACACAGTAAAGCTCCCTCTTCACTGTCCCCATCAAACACTCCCAGGACAGGTACAGAACCGGGCTAGATTCAGAGTAAAGCTCCCTCTACACTGTCCCCATCAAACACTCCCAGGTCAGGTACAGCACGGTGTTAGATACAGAGTAAAGCTCCCTCTACACTGTCCCCATCAATCACTCCCAGGACAGGTATAGCCAGGGGTTAGATACAGAGTAAAGCTTCCTCTACACTGTCCCCATCAAACACTCCCAGGACAGGTACAGCACGGGGTTAGATACAGAGTACAGCTCCCTCTAGACTGTCCCCATCAAACACTCCCAGGACAGGTACAGCACGGGGTTAGATACAGAGTAAAGCTCCCTCTACACTGACCCCATCAAACATTCCAGGACAGGTACAGCCCGGAGTTAGATACAAGTAAAGCTCCCTCTACAATGTCCCCATCAAACACTCCCAGGACAGGTACAGCACGGGGTTAGATGCAGAGTAAAGCTCCCTCTAAACTGTCCCCATCAAGCACTCCCAGGACAGGTGCAGCATGGGGTTAGATACAGGGTAAAGCTCACTCTACACTGTCCTCATCAAACACGCCCAGGACAGGTACAGCACGGTGTTAGATACAGAGTAAAGCTCCCTCTACACTGTCCCCATCAAACACTCCCAGGACAGGTACAGCACGGGATTGATACAGAGTAAAGCTCCCTCTACACTGTCCCTATTAAAGACTCCCAGGACAGGTACAGCACGGGGTTAGATACACAGTAAAGCTCCCTCTTCACTGTCCCCATCAAACACTCCCAGGACATGTACAGCACGGTGTTAGATACAGAGTAAAGCTCCCTCTACACTGTCCCCATCAAACACTCCCAGGACAGGTACAGCACGGGGTTAGTTACAGATTAAAACTCCCTCTGCACTGTCCCCATCAAACACTCCCAGGACAGGTACAGCACGGGGTTAGATACAGAGTAAAGCTCCCTCTACACTGTCCCCAGCAATCACTCCCAGGACAGGTACAGCACGGGGTTAGTTACAGATTAAAGCTCCCTCTACACTGTCCCCATCTAACACTCCCAGGACAGCTACAGCACGGGGTTAGATACAGAGTACAGCTCCCTCTAGACTGTCCCCATCAAACACTCCCAGGACAGGTACAGCAAGGGGTTAAATACAGTGTAAAGCTCCCTCTACACTGTCCCCATCAAACATCCCAGGACAGGTACAGCCCGGGGTTAGATACAAGTAAAGCTCCCTCTACACTGTCCCCATCAAACACTCCCAGGACAGGTACAGCACGGGGTTAGATACAGAGTAAAGCTCCCTCTACACTGTCCCCATCAAACACTCCCAGGCCAGGTACAGCATGGGGTTACATACAGAGTAAAGCTCCCTCTACACTGTGCTCATCAAACACTCCCAGGACAGGTACAGCACGGTGTTAGATACAGAGTAAAGCTCCCGCTACACTGTCCCACCAAACACTCCCAGGACTGGTACAGCACGGTGTTAGATACAGAGTAAAGCTCCCGCTACACTGTCCCCATCAAACACGCCCAGGACAGGTACAGCACGGGGTTAGTTACAGATTAAAACTCCCTCCGCACTGTCCCCATCAAACACTCCCAGGACAGGTACAGCACGGGGTTAGATACAGAGTAAAGCTCCCTTTACACTGTCCCCATCAATCACTCCCAGGACAGGTACAGCCCGGGGTTAGATACAGAGTAAAGCTCCCTCTACACTGTCCCCATCAAACACTCCCAGGACAGGTACAGCACGGGGTTAGTTACAGATTAAAGCTCCCTCTACACTGTCCCCATCTAACACTCCCAAGACAGGTACAGCACGGGGATAGATACAGAGTACAGCTCCCTCTAGACTGTCCCCATCAAACACTCCCAGGACAGGTACAGCACGAGGTTAAATACAGAGTAAAGCTCCCTCTACACTGTCCCCATTAAACATCCCAGGACAGGTACAGCCCGGGGTTAGATACAAGTAAAGCTCCCTCTACACTGTCCCCATCAAACACTCCCAGGACAGTTCCAGCACTAGGTTAGATACAGGGTCAAGCTCCCTCTACACTGTCCCCATCAAACACACCTAGGACAGGTACAGCATGGGGTTAGATACAGGGTAAAGCTCCCTCTACACTATCCCCATCAAACACTCCCAGGACATGTACAGCACGGGATTGATACAGAGTAAAGCTCCCTCTGCACTGTCCCTACCAAACACTCCCACGACAGGTACAGCACGGTGTTAGATACAGAGTAAAGCTCCCTCCACACTGTCCCCATCAAACACTCCCAGGACATGTACAGCACGGGATTGATACAGAGTAAAGCTCCCTCTACACTGTCCCTATCAAACACTCCCAGGACAGGTACAGCACGGGGTTAGATACACAGTAAAGCTCCCTCTTCACTGTCCCCATCAAACACTCCCAGGACATGTACAGCACGGTGTTAGATACAGAGTAAAGCTCCCTCTACACTGTCCCCATCAAACACTCGCAGGACAGGTACAGCACGGGGTTAGATACAGAGTAAAGCTCCCTCTACACTGTCCCCATCAAACACTCCCAGGACAGGTACAGCACGGGGTTAGATACAGAGTAAAGCTACCTCTCCACTGTCCCCATCAATCACTCCCAGGACAGGTACAGCACGGGGTTAGATACACAGTAAAGCTCCCTCTCCACTGTCCCGATCAAACACTCCCAGGACAAGTACAGCACGGGGTTAGTTACAGATTGAAACTCCCTCTGCACTGTCCCCATCAAACACTCCCAGGACAGGTACAGCACGGGGTTAGATACAGAGTAAAGCTCCCTCTACACTGTCCCCATCAATCACTCCCAGGACAGGTACAGCCCGGGGTTAGATACAGAGTAAAGCTCCCTCTACACTGTCCCCATCAAACACTCCCAGGACAGGTACAGCACGGGGTTAGTTACAGATTAAAGCTCCCTCTACACTGTCCCCATCTAACACTCCCAGGACAGGTACAGCATGGGGTTAGATACAGAGTACAGCTCCCTCTAGACTGTCCCCATCAAACACTCCCAGGACAGGTACAGCACAGGGTTAGATACAGAGTAAAGCTCCCTCTACACTGTCCCCATCAAACATCCCAGGACAGGTACAGCCCGGGGTTAGATACAGAGTACAGCTCCCTCCAGACTGTCCCTATCAAACACTCCCAGGACAGGTACAGCACGGGGTTAGATACAGAGTAAAGCTCCCTCTACACTGTCCCCATCAAACATCCCAGGACAGGTACAGCCCGGGGTTAGATACAAGTAAAGCTCCCTCTACACTGTCCCAATCAAACACTCCCAGGACAGGTACAGCACGGGGTTAGATACAGAGTAAAGCTCCCTCTACACTGTCCCCATCAAACACTCCCAGGACAGGTACAGCATGGGGTTAGATACAGAGTAAAGCTCCCTCTACACTGTCCTCATCAAACACTCCCAGGACAGGTACAGCACAGTGTTAAATACAGAGTAAAGCTCCCTCTACACTGTCCCCATCAAACACTCCGAGGACAGGTACAGCACGGGATTGATACAGAGTAAAGCTCCCTCTACACTGTCCCTATCAAACACTCCCAGGACAGGTACAGCACGGGGTTAGATACACAGTAAAGTTCCCTCTTCACTCTCCCCATCAAACACTCCCAGGACATGTACAGCACGGTGTTAGATGCAGAGTAAAGCTCCCTCTACACTGTCCCCATCAAACACTCCCAGGACAGATACAGCACGGGGTTAGATACAGAGTAAAGCTCCCTCTACACTGTCCCCATCAAACACTCCCAGGACAGGTACAGCACGGGGTGAGATACAGAGTAAAGCTCCCTCGACACTGTCCCCATCAAACACTCCCAGGACAGGTACAGCACAGGGTTAGATACAGAGTAAAGCTCCCTCTACACTGTCCACTTCAACACTCCCAGGACAGGTACAGCACGGTGTTAGATACAGAGTAAAGCTCCCTCTACACTGTCCCCATCAATCACTCCCAGGACAGGTACAGCCCGGGGTTAGATACAGAGTAAAGCTCCCTCGACACTGTCCCTATCAAACACTCCCAGGACAGGTACAGCACGGGGTTAGATACACAGTAAAGCTCCCTCTACACTGTCCCAATCAAACACTCCCAGGACAGGTACAGCACGGGGTTAGTTACAGATTAAAACTCCCTCTGCACTGTCCCCATCAAACACTCCCAGGACAGGTACAGCACGGGGTTAGATACAGAGTAAAGCTCCCTCTACACTGTCCCCATCAATCACTCCCAGGACAGGTACAGCCCGGGGTTAGATACAGATTAAAACTCCCTCTACACTGTCCCCATCTAACACTCCCAGGACAGGTACAGCACGGGGTTAGATACAGAGTACAGCTCCCTCTAGACTGTCCCCATCAAACACTCCCAGGACAGGTACAGCACGGGGTTAGATACAGAGTAAAGCTCCCTCTACACTGTCCCCATCAAACATCCCAGGACAGGTACAGCCCGGGGTTAGATACAAGTAAACCTCCCTCTACACTGTCCCCATCAAACACTCCCAGGACAGGTACAGCACGGGGTTAGATACAGAGTAAAGCTCCCTCGACACTGTCCCCATCAAACACTCCCAGGACAGGTACAGCATGGGGTTAGATACAGAGTAAAGCTCCCTCTACACTGTCCTCATCAAACACTCCCAGGACAGGTACAGCACGGTGTTAGATACAGAGTAAAGCTCCCTCTACACTGTCCCCATCAAACACTCCCAGGACAGGTACAGCACGGGATTGATGCAGAGTAAAGCTCCCTCTACACTGTCCCTATCAAACACTCCCAGGACAGGTACAGCACGGGGTTAGATACACATTAAAGCTCCCTCTTCACTGTCCCCATCAAAAACTCCAAGGACATGTACAGCACGGTGTTAGATACAGATTAAAGTACCCTCTACACTGTCCCCATCAAACACTCCCAGGACAGGTACAGCACGGGGTTAGATACAGTGTAAAGCTCCCTCTACACTGTCCCCATCAAACACTCCCAGGACAGGTAAAGCACGGGGTTAGATACAGAGTAAAGCTCCCTCGACACTGTCCCCATCAAACACTCCCAGGACAGGTACAGCATAGGGATAGATACAGAGTAAAGCTCCCTCTACACTGTCCACTTCCACACTCCCAGGACAGGTACAGCACGGTGTTAGATACAGAGTAAAGCTCCCTCTACACTGTCCCCATCAAACACTCCCAGGACAGGTACAGCACGGGATAGATACAGAGTAAAGCTCCCTCTACACTGTCCCCATCAATCACTCCCAGGACAGGTACAGCACGGGGTTAGATACAGAGTAAAGCTCCCTCTACACTGTCCCTATCAAACACTCCCAGGACAGGTACAGCACGGGGTTAGATACACAGTAAAGCTCCCTCTAGACTGTCCCCATCAAACACTCCCAGGACAGGTACAGCACAGGGTTAGATACAGAGTAAAGCTCCCTCTACACTGTCCCCATCAAACATCCCAGGACAGGTACAGCACGGGGTTAGTTACAGATTAAAGCTCCCTCTACACTGTCCCCATCAAACACTCCCAGGACAGGTACAGCACGGGGATAGATACAGAGTACAGCTCCCTCTAGACTGTCCCCATCAAACACTCCCAGGACAGGTGCAGCACGGGGTTAATACAGAGTAAAGCTCCCTCTACACTGTCCCCATCAAATATCCCAGGACAGGTACAGCCCAGGGTTAGATACAAGTAAAGCTCCCTCTACAGTGTCCCCATCAAACACTCCCAGGACAGTTCCAGCACTAGGTTAGATACAGAGTACAGCTCCCTCTAGACTGTCCCCATCAAACACTCCCAGGACAGGTACAGCACGGGGTTAAATACAGAGTAAAGCTCCCTCTACACTGTCCCCATCAAACACTCCCAGGACAGGTACAGCACGGGGTTAGATACAGAGTACAGCTCCCTCTAGACTGTCCCCATCAAACACTCCCAGGACAGGTACAGCACAGGGTTAGATACAGAGTAAAGCTCCCTCTAAACTGTCTCCATCAAACATCCCAGGACAGGTACAGTCCGGGGTTAGATACAGAGTACAGCTCCCTCTAGACTGTCCCCATCAAACACTCCCAGGACAGGTACAGCACGGGGTTAGATACAGAGTAAAGCTCCCTCTACACTGTCCCCATCAAACATCCCAGGACAGGTACATCCCGGGGTTAGATACAAGTAAAACTCCCTCTACACTGTCCCAATCAAACACTCCCAGGACAGGTACAGCACGGGGTTAGATACAGAGTAAAGCTCCCTCTACACTGTCCCCACCAAACACTCCCAGGACAGGTACAGCATGGGGTTAGATACAGAGTAAAGCTCCCTCTACACTGTCCTCATCAAACACTCCCAGGACAGGTACAGCACAGTGTTAGATACAGAGTAAAGCTCCCTCTACACTGTCCCCATCAAACACTCCCAGGACAGGTACAGCACGGGATTGCTACAGAGTAAAGCTCCCTCTACACTGTCCCTATCAAACACTCCCAGGACAGGTACAGCACGGGGTTAGATACACAGTAAAGCTCCCTCTTCACTCTCCCCATCAAACACTCCCAGGACATGTACAGCACGGTGTTAGATGCAGAGTAAAGCTCCCTCTACACTGTCCCCATCAAACACTCCCAGGACAGGTACAGCACGGGGTTAGATACAGAGTAAAGCTCCCTCTACACTGTCCCCATCAAACACTCCCAGGACAGGTACAGCACGGGGTTAGATACAGAGTAAAGCTCCCTCGACACTGTCCCCATCAAACACTCCCAGGACAGGTACAGCACAGGGTTAGATACAGAGTAAAGCTCCCTCTACACTGTCCACTTCAACACTCCCAGGACAGGTACAGCACGGTGTTAGATACAGAGTAAAGCTCCCTCTACACTGTCCCCATCAATCACTCCCAGGACAGGTACAGCCTGGGGTTAGATACAGAGTAAAGCTCCCTCTACACTGTCCCTATCAAACACTCCCAGGACAGGTACAGCACGGGGTTAGATACAGAGTAAAGCTCCCTCTACACTGTCCCCATCAATCACTCCCAGGACAGGTACAGCCCGGGGTTAGATACAGATTAAAGCTCCCTCTACACTGTCCCCATCAAACACTCCCAGGACAGGTACAGCACGGGGTTAGATACAGAGTAAAGCTCCCACTACACTGTACCTATCAAACACTCCCAGGACAGGTACAGCACGGGTTTAGATACACAGTAAAGCTCCCTCTTCACTGTCCCCATCAAACACTCCAAGGACATGTACAGCACGGTGTTAGATACAGATTAAAGTACCCTCTACACTGTCCCCATCAAACACTCCCAGGACAGGTACAGCACGGGGTTAGATACAGTGTAAAGCTCCCTCTACACTGACCCCATCAAACACTCCCAGGACAGGTAAAGCACGGGGTTAGATACAGAGTAAAGCTCCCTCGACACTGTCCCCATCAAACACTCCCAGGACAGGTACAGCATAGGGTTAGATACAGAGTAAAGCTCCCTCTACACTGTCCACTTCAACACTCCCAGGACAGGTACAGCACGGTGTTAGATACAGAGTAAAGCTCCCTCTACACTGTCCCTATCAATCACTCCCAGGACAGGTACAGCCCGGGGTTAGATACAGAGAAAAGCTCCCTCTACACTGTCCCTATCAAACACTCCCAGGACAGGTACAGCATGGGGTTAGATACACAGTAAAGCTCCCTCTTCACTGTCCACATCAAACACTCCCAGGACAGGTACAGCACGGGGTTAGTTACAGATTAAAACTCCCTCTGCACTGTCCCCATCAAACACTCCCAGGACAGGTACAGCACGGGGTTAGATACAGAGTAAAGCTCCCTTTACACTGTCCCCATCAATCACTCCCAGGACAGGTACAGCCCGGGGTTAGATACAGAGTAAAGCTCCCTCTACACTGTCCCCATCAAACACTCCCAGGACAGGTACAGCACGGGGTTAGTTACAGATTAAAGCTCCCTCTACACTGTCCCCATCTAACACTCCCAGGACAGGTACAGCACGGGGATAGATACAGAGTACAGCTCCTTCTAGACTGTCCCCATCAAACACTCCCAGGACAGGTGCAGCACGGGGTTAAATACAGAGTAAAGCTCCCTCTACACTGTCCCCATCAAACATCCCAGGACAGGTACAGCCCGGGTTTAGATACAAGTAAAGCTCCCTCTACACTGTCCCCATCAAACACTCCCAGGACAGTTCCAGCACTAGGTTAGATACAGAGTAAAGCTCCCTCTACACTGTCCCCATCAAACACACCCAGGACAGGTACAGCATGGGGTTAGGTACAGAGTAAAGCTCCCTCTACACTGTCCCTACCAAACACTCCCAGGACAGGTACAGCACGGTGTTAGATACAGAGTAAAGCTCCCTCCACACTGTCCCCATCAAACACTCCCAGGACATGTACAGCACGGGATTGATACAGAGTAAAGCTCCCTCTACACTGTCCCTATCAAACACTCCCAGGACAGGTACAGCACTGGGTTAGTTACAGATTAAAGCTCCCTCTACACTGTCCCCATCTAACACTCCCAGGACAGGTACAGCACGGGGATAGATACAGAGTACAGCTCCCTCTAGACTGTCCTCATCAAACACTCCCAGGACAGGTACAGCACAGTGTTAAGTACAGAGTAAAGCTCCCTCTACACTGTCCCCATCAAACACTCCCAGGACAGGTACAGCACGGGATTGATACAGAGTAAAGCTCCCTCTACACTGTCCCTATCAAACACTCCCAGGACAGGTACAGCACGGGGTTAGATACACAGTAAAGTTCCCTCTTCACTCTCCCCATCAAACACTCCCAGGACATGTACAGCACGGTGTTAGATGCAGAGTAAAGCTCCCTCTACACTGTCCCCATCAAACACTCCCAGGACAGGTACAGCACGGGGTTAGATACAGAGTAAAGCTCCCTCTACACTGTCCCCATCAAACACTCCCAGGACAGGTACAGCACGGGGTGAGATACAGAGTAAAGCTCCCTCGACACTGTCCCCATCAAACACTCCCAGGACAGGTACAGCACAGGGTTAGATACAGAGTAAAGCTCCCTCTACACTGTCCACTTCAACACTCCCAGGACAGGTACAGCACGGTGTTAGATACAGAGTAAAGCTCCCTCTACACTGTCCCCATCAATCACTCCCAGGACAGGTACAGCCCGGGGTTAGATACAGAGTAAAGCTCCCTCTACACTGTCCCTATCAAACACTCCCAGGACAGGTACAGCACGGGGTTAGATACACAGTAAAGCTCCCTCTACACTGTCCCAATCAAACACTCCCAGGACAGGTACAGCACGGGGTTAGTTACAGATTAAAACTCCCTCTGCACTGTCCCCATCAAACACTCCCAGGACAGGTACAGCCCGGGGTTAGATACAGATTAAAACTCCCTCTACACTGTCCCCATCTAACACTCCCAGGACAGGTACAGCACGGGGTTAGATACAGAGTACAGCTCCCTCTAGACTGTCCCCATCAAACACTCCCAGGACAGGTACAGCACGGGGTTAGATACAGAGTAAAGCTCCCTCTACACTGTCCCCATCAAACATCCCAGGACAGGTACAGCCCGGGGTTAGATACAAGTAAACCTCCCTCTACACTGTCCCCATCAAACACTCCCAGGACAGGTACAGCACGGGGTTAGATACAGAGTAAAGCTCCCTCGACACTGTCCCCATCAAACACTCCCAGGACAGGTACAGCATGGGGTTAGATACAGAGTAAAGCTCCCTCTACACTGTCCTCATCAAACACTCCCAGGACAGGTACAGCACGGTGTTAGATACAGAGTAAAGCTCCCTCTACACTGTCCCCATCAAACACTCCCAGGACAGGTACAGCACGGGATTGATACAGAGTAAAGCTCCCTCTACACTGTCCCTATCAAACACTCCCAGGACAGGTACAGCACGGGGTTAGATACACAGTAAAGTTCCCTCTTCACTCTCCCCATCAAACACTCCCAGGACATGTACAGCACGGTGTTAGATGCAGAGTAAAGCTCCCTCTACACTGTCCCCATCAAACACTCCCAGGACAGGTACAGCACGGGGTTAGATACAGAGTAAAGCTCCCTCTACACTGTCCCCATCAAACACTCCCAGGACAGGTACAGCACGGGGTGAGATACAGAGTAAAGCTCCCTCGACACTGTCCCCATCAAACACTCCCAGGACAGGTACAGCACAGGGTTAGATACAGAGTAAAGCTCCCTCTACACTGTCCACTTCAACACTCCCAGGACAGGTACAGCACGGTGTTAGATACAGAGTAAAGCTCCCTCTACACTGTCCCCATCAATCACTCCCAGGACAGGTACAGCCCGGGGTTAGATACAGAGTAAAGCTCCCTCTACACTGTCCCTATCAAACACTCCCAGGACAGGTACAGCACGGGGTTAGATACACAGTAAAGCTCCCTCTACACTGTCCCAATCAAACACTCCCAGGACTGGTACAGCACGGGGTTAGTTACAGATTAAAACTCCCTCTGCACTGTCCCCATCAAACACTCCCAGGACAGGTACAGCACGGGGTTAGATACAGAGTAAAGCTCCCTCTACACTGTCCCCATCAATCACTCCCAGGACAGGCACAGCCCGGGGTTAGATACAGATTAAAACTCCCTCTACACTGTCCCCATCTAACACTCCCAGGACAGGTACAGCACGGGGTTAGATACAGAGTACAGCTCCCTCTAGACTGTCCCCATCAAACACTCCCAGGACAGGTACAGCACGGGGTTAGATACAGAGTAAAGCTCCCTCTACACTGTCCCCATCAAACATCCCAGGACAGGTACAGCCCGGTGTTAGATACAAGTAAACCTCCCTCTACACTGTCCCCATCAAACACTCCCAGGACAGGTACAGCACGGGGTTAGATACAGAGTAAAGCTCCCTCTACACTGTCCCCATCAAACACTCCCAGGACAGGTACAGCATGGGGTTAGATACAGAGTAAAGCTCCCTCTACACTGTCCTCATCAAACACTCCCAGGACAGGTACAGCACGGTGTTAGATACAGAGTAAAGCTCCCTCTACACTGTCCCCATCAAACACTCCCAGGACAGGTACAGCACGGGATTGATGCAGAGTAAAGCTCCCTCTACACTGTCCCTATCAAACACTCCCAGGACAGGTACAGCACGGGGTTAGATACACATTAAAGCTCCCTCTTCACTGTCCCCATCAAAAACTCCAAGGACATGTACAGCACGGTGTTAGATACAGATTAAAGCTCCCTCTACACTGTCCCCATCAAACACTCCCAGGACAGGTACAGCACGGGGTTAGATACAGTGTAAATCTCCCTCTACACTGTCCCCATCAAACACTCCCAGGACAGGTAAAGCACGGGGTTAGATCCAGAGTAAAGCTCCCTCGACACTGTCCCCATCAAACACTCCCAGGACAGGTACAGCATAGGGATAGATACAGAGTAAAGCTCCCTCTACACTGTCCCCATCAAACACTCCCAGGACAGGTACAGCACGGTGTTAGATACAGAGTAAAGCTCCCTCTACACTGTCCCTATCAATCACTCCCAGGACAGGTACAGCCCGGGGTTAGATACAGAGTAAAGCTCCCTCTACACTGTCCCTATCAAACACTCCCAGGACAGGTACAGCACGGGGTTAGATACACAGTAAAGCTCCCTCTTCACTGTCCCCATCAAACACTCCCAGGACATGTACAGCACGGTGTTAGATACAGAGTAAAGCTCCCTCTACACTGTCCCCATCAAACACTCCCAGGACAGGTACAGCACGGGGTTAGTTACAGATTAAAACTCCCTCTGCACTGTCCCCATCAAACACTCCCAGAACAGGTACAGCACGGGGTGAGATACAGAGTAAAGCTCCCTTTACACTGTCCCCATCAATCACTCCCAGGACAGGTACAGCCCGGGGTTAGATACAGAGCAAAGCTCCCTCTACACTGTCCCCATCAAACACTCCCAGGACAGGTACAGCACGGGGTTAGTTACAGATTAAAGCTCCCTCTACACTGTCCCCATCAAACACTCCCAGGACAGGTACAGCACGGGGATAGATACAGAGTACAGCTCCCTCTAGACTGTCCCCATCAAACACTCCCAGGACAGGTGCAGCACGGGGTTAATACAGAGTAAAGCTCCCTCTACACTGTCCCCATCAAATATCCCAGGACAGGTACAGCCCAGGGTTAGATACAAGTAAAGCTCCCTCTACAGTGTCCCCATCAAACACTCCCAGGACAGTTCCAGCACTAGGTTAGATACAGAGTACAGCTCCCTCTAGACTGTCCCCATCAAACACTCCCAGGACAGGTACAGCACGGGGTTAAATACAGAGTAAAGGTCCCTCTACACTGTCCCCATCAAACACTCCCAGGACAGGTACAGCACGGGGTTAGATACAGAGTACAGCTCCCTCTAGACTGTCCCCATCAAACACTCCCAGGACAGGTACAGCACAGGGTTAGATACAGAGTAAAGCTCCCTCTACACTGTCCCCATCAAACATCCCAGGACAGGTACAGTCCGGGGTTAGATACAGAGTACAGCTCCCTCTAGACTGTCCCCATCAAACACTCCCAGGACAGGTACAGCACGGGGTTAGATACAGAGTAAAGCTCCCTCTACACTGTCCCCATCAAACATCCCAGGACAGGTACATCCCGGGGTTAGATACAAGTAAAACTCCCTCTACACTGTCCCAATCAAACACTCCCAGGACAGGTACAGCACGGGGTTAGATACAGAGTAAAGCTCCCTCTACACTGTCCCCACCAAACACTCCCAGGACAGGTACAGCATGGGGTTAGATACAGAGTAAAGCTCCCTCTACACTGTCCTCATCAAACACTCCCAGGACAGGTACAGCACAGTGTTAGATACAGAGTAAAGCTCCCTCTACACTGTCCCCATCAAACACTCCCAGGACAGGTACAGCACGGGATTGATACAGAGTAAAGCTCCCTCTACACTGTCCCTATCAAACACTCCCAGGACAGGTACAGCACGGGGTTAGATACACAGTAAAGCTCCCTCTTCACTCTCCCCATCAAACACTCCCAGGACATGTACAGCACGGTGTTAGATGCAGAGTAAAGCTCCCTCTACACTGTCCCCATCAAACACTCCCAGGACAGGTACAGCACGGGGTTAGATACAGAGTAAAGCTCCCTCTACACTGTCCCCATCAAACACTCCCAGGACAGGTACAGCACGGGGTTAGATACAGAGTAAAGCTCCCTCGACACTGTCCCCATCAAACACTCCCAGGACAGGTACAGCACAGGGTTAGATACAGAGTAAAGCTCCCTCTACACTGTCCACTTCAACACTCCCAGGACAGGTACAGCACGGTGTTAGATACAGAGTAAAGCTCCCTCTACACTGTCCCCATCAATCACTCCCAGGACAGGTACAGCCCGGGGTTAGATACAGAGTAAAGCTCCCTCTACACTGTCCCTATCAAACACTCCCAGGACAGGTACAGCACGGGGTTAGATACAGAGTAAAGCTCCCTCTACACTGTCCCCATCAATCACTCCCAGGACAGGTACAGCCCGGGGTTAGATACAGATTAAAGCTCCCTCTACACTGTCCCCATCAAACACTCCCAGGACAGGTACAGCACGGGGTTAGATACAGAGTAAAGCTCCCACTACACTGTCCCTATCAAACCCTCCCAGGACAGGTACAGCACGGGTTTAGATACACAGTAAAGCTCCCTCTTCACTGTCCCCATCAAACACTCCAAGGACATGTACAGCACGGTGTTAGATACAGATTAAAGTACCCTCTACACTGTCCCCATCAAACACTCCCAGGACAGGTACAGCACGGGGTTAGATACAGTGTAAAGCTCCCTCTACACTGACCCCATCAAACACTCCCAGGACAGGTAAAGCACGGGGTTAGATACAGAGTAAAGCTCCCTCGACACTGTCCCCATCAAACACTCCCAGGACAGGTACAGCATAGGGTTAGATACAGAGTAAAGCTCCCTCTACACTGTCCACTTCAACACTCCCAGGACAGGTACAGCACGGTGTTAGATACAGAGTAAAGCTCCCTCTACACTGTCCCTATCAATCACTCCCAGGACAGGTACAGCCCGGGGTTAGATACAGAGAAAAGGTCCCTCTACACTGTCCCTATCAAACACTCCCAGGACAGGTACAGCATGGGGTGAGATACACAGTAAAGCTCCCTCTTCACTGTCCACATCAAACACTCCCAGGACAGGTACAGCCCGGGGTTAGATACAGAGTAAAGCTCCCTCTACACTGTCCCCATCAAACACTCCCAGGACAGGTACAGCACGGGGTTAGTTACAGATTAAAGCTCCCTCTACACTGTCCCCATCTAACACTCCCAGGACAGGTACAGCACGGGGATAGATACAGAGTACAGCTCCTTCTAGACTGTCCCCATCAAACACTCCCAGGACAGGTGCAGCACGGGGTTAAATACAGAGTAAAGCTCCCTCTACACTGTCCCCATCAAACATCCCAGGACAGGTACAGCCCGGGGTTAGATACAAGTAAAGCTCCCTCTACACTGTCCCCATCAAACACTCCCAGGACAGTTCCAGCACTAGGTTAGATACAGAGTAAAGCTCCCTCTACACTGTCCCCATCAAACACACCCAGGACAGGTACAGCATGGGGTTAGGTACAGAGTAAAGCTCCCTCTACACTGTCCCTACCAAACACTCCCAGGACAGGTACAGCACGGTGTTAGATACAGAGTAAAGCTCCCTCCACACTGTCCCCATCAAACACTCCCAGGACATGTACAGCACGGGATTGATACAGAGTAAAGCTCCCTCTACACTGTCCCTATCAAACACTCCCAGGACAGGTACAGCACTGGGTTAGTTACAGATTAAAGCTCCCTCTACACTGTCCCCATCTAACACTCCCAGGACAGGTACAGCACGGGGATAGATACAGAGTACAGCTCCCTCTAGACTGTCCCCATCAAACAGTCCCAGGACAGGTACAGCACGGGGTTAAATACAGAGTAAAGCTCCCTCTACACTGTCCCCATCAAACATCCCAGGACAGGTACAGCCCGGGGTTAGATACAAGTAAAGCTCCCTCTACACTGTCCCCATCAAACACTCCCAGGACAGTTCCAGCACTAGGTTAGATACAGAGTAAAGCTCCCTCTACACTTTCCCCATCAAACACACCCAGGACAGGTACAGCATGGGGTTAGGTACAGAGTAAAGCTCCCTCTACACTGTCTCTACCAAACACTCCCAGGACAGGTACAGCACGGTGTTAGATACAGAGTAAAGCTCCCTCCACACTGTCCCCATCAAACACTCCCAGGACATGTACAGCACGGGATTGATACAGAGTAAAGCTCCCTCTACACTGTCCCTATCAAACACTCCCAGGACAGGTACAGCACGGGGTTAGATACACAGTAAAGCTCCCTCTTCACTGTCCCCATCAAACATTCCCAGGACATGTACAGCACGGTGTTAGATACAGAGTAAAGCTCCCTCTACACTGTCCCCATCAAACACTCCCAGGACAGGTACAGCACGGTGTGAGATACAGAGTAAAGCTCCCTCTACACTGTCCCTATCAAACACTCCCAGGACAGGTACAGCACGGGGTTAGATACAGGATAAAGCTCCCTCTACACTGTCCCCATCAAACACTCCCAGGACAGGTACAGCACGGGGTTAGATACAGGATAAAGCTCCCTCGACACTGTCCCCATCAAACTCTCCCAGGACAGGTACAGCACAGGCTTAGATACAGAGTAAAGCTCCCTCTACACTGTCCACTTCAACACTCCCAGGACAGGTACAGCACGGTGTTAGATACAGAGTAAAGCTCCCTCTACATTGTCCCCATCAATCACTCCCAGGACAGGTACAGCCCGGGGTTAGATACAGAGTAAAGCTCCCTCTACACTGTCCCTATCAAACACTCCCAGGACAGGTACAGCACGGGGTTAGATACACAGTAAAGCTCCCTCTACACTGTCCCCATCAAACACTCCCAGGACAGGTACAGCACGGGGTTAGATACACAGTAAAGCTCCCTCTACACTGTCCCCATCAAACACTCCCAGGACAGGTACAGCACGGGGTTAGATACAGAGTAAAGCTCCCTCTACACTGTCTGCATCATACACTCCCAGGATAGGTACAGCAGAGGGTTAGATACAGAGTAAAGCTCCCTCTACACTGTCCACTTCAACACTCCCAGGACAGGTACAGCACGGGGTTAGATACAGAGTAAAGCTTCCTCTACACTGTCCCCATCAAACACTCCCAGGACAGGTACAGCACGGGGTTAGATACAGAGTAAAGCTCCCTCTCCACAGTCCCCATCAAACACTCCCAGGACAGGTACAGCACGGGGTTAGATACAGAGTAAAGCTCCCTCTACACTGTCCCGATCAAACACTCCCAGGACAGGTACAGCACGGGATTAGATACACAGTAAAGCTCCCTCTACACTGTCCCTATCAAACACTCCCAGGACAGGTACAGCACGGGATTAGATACACAGTAAAGCTCCCTCTACACTGTCCCCATCAAACACTCCCAGGACAGGTACAGCACGGGGTTAGATACAGAGTAAAGCTCCCTCTACACTGTCCCCTTCAAACACTCCCAGGACAGGTACAGCACGGTGTTAGATACAGGGTAAAGCTCCCTCTACACTGTCTGCATCATACACTCCCAGGACAGGTACAGCACAGCGTTAGATACAGAGTAAAGCTCCCTCTACACTGTCCACTTCAACACTCCCAGCACAGGTACAGCACGGGATTAGATACAGAGTAAAGCTTCCTCTACACTGTCCCCATCAAACACTCCCAGGACAGGTACAGCACGGGGTTAGAGACAGAGTAAATCTCCCTCTACACTGTCCCCATCAAACACTCCCAGGACAGGTGCAGCACGGGGTTAGATACAGAGTGAAGCTTCCCTTACACTCTCGGAGAGTCAGTGCTGAGGGTACATTGCACAGTTGGCGGTGATTCTTGAGGAAGCACCGCACTGTCGGAGCTGGAAATTGCAGATCCCGTGAGGAGGGTGTAAAATATCCCTTGGCATTATCCTGAATCCTGAGGCATTGTCCTCAGTGCCTTGGCCAATATCGAATTCTCTATCAATAGCACAGCAGATAATCTGTCTGAAGATCACATTGTGTTTGCTGCATTACTCCAATCACGACATTTCACTCAGTACTTCATTGTCTGCGTACTGCTTTGAGAAGTGCGGAGCTGAGAGAGTGACTTGTCTATATTTATGTTGATCCTTCCCTCAATGGTGCTGTCTGGGGAAGCTGTTGTTGTGCAGTGTGTGAGATTCTGACCCACTCTCTCCCAACATGTGATAAAAAGAATGTGTTTCTGATAACACGTTTTGGATGCTGTTGAGGGGGATGACCTACCGGGGGAAGGCCCTAGCAGCCAGGTCTCTGGCACTGAGTCTGGCTCTGGGGCTCAGAAGGGAAGGGGGGAGAATAGAAAAGCAATAGTTGTAGGAGATTCAATGGTTAGGGGAATAGATAGGAGATTCTGTGGTCGCGAGCGAGACTCCCGGAAGGTATGTTGCCTCCCGGGTGCCAGGGCCAGGGATGCCTCGGATCGTGTCTTCAGGATCCTTAAGGGGGAGGGGGAGCAGCCAGAAGTCGTGGTGCACATTGGTACCAACGACATAGGTAGTAAAAGGGGTGTGGAGGTAATAAACGAGTTTAGGGAGTTAGGCTGGAAGTTAAAAGCCAGCCAGACAGAGTTGTCATCTCTGGTTTGTTGCCGGTGCCACGTGATGGCGAGGCTAGGAATCGGGAGAGAGTGCAGCTGAACACGTGGCTGCAGGAATGGTGTAGGAGGGAGGGCTTCAGGTATTTGGATAATTGGAGCGCATTCTGGGGAAGGTGTGACCTGTACAAGCAGGACGGGTTGCATCTGAACCAGAGGGGCACCAATATCCTGGGAGGGAGGTTTTCTAGTACTCTTCGGGAGGGTTTAAACTAATTTGGCAGGGGAATGGGAACCGGATTTGTAGTCCAGCAACTAAGGTAGCCGATATTCAGGACGCCAAAGTGTGTAATGAGGCAGTGGGGAAGGGAACACTGACAAAGGAGAGTACTTGCAGGCACGGAGATGGGTTGAAGTGTGTATACTTCAACGCAAGAAGCATCAGGAATAAGGTGGGTGAACTTAAGGCATGGATCGGTACTTGGGACTACGATGTGGTGGCCATCACGGAAACTTGGATAGAAGAGGGGCAGAAATGGTTGTTGGAGGTCCCTGGTTATAGTTTTATTAGTGAGGGTGGTAAAAGAGGTGGGGGGGTGGCATTATTAATTAGAGATATTATAACAGCTGCAGAAAGGCAGTTCGAGGAGTATCACCCTATTGAGGTAGTATGGGTTGAAATCAGAAATAGGAAAGGAGCAGTCACCTTGTTAGGAGTTTTCTATAGGCCCCCCAATAGTAGCAGAGATGTGGAGGAACAGATTGGGAAACAGATTTTGGAAAGGTGCAGAAGTCATAGGGTAGTAGTCATGGGCGACTTTAACTTCCCAAATATTGAGTGGAAACTCTTTAGATCAAATAGTTTGGATGGGGTGGTGTTTGTGCAGTGTGTCCAGGAAGCTTTTCTAACACAGTATGTAGATTGTCCGACCAGAGGAGGGGCAATATTGGATTTAGTACTGGGTAATGAACCAGGGCAAGTGATAGATTTGTTAGTGGGGGAGCATTTTGGAGATAGTGACCACAATTCTGTGACTTTCACTTTAGTAATGGAGAGGGATAGGTGCGTGCAACAGAGCAAGGTTTACAATTGGGGGAAGGGTAAATACGATGTTGTCAGACAAGAATTGAAGTGCATAAGTTGGGAACATAGGCTGGCAGGGAAGGACACAAATGAAATGTGGAACTTGTTCAAGGAACAGGTGCTACGTGTCCTTGATATGTATGTCCCTGTCAGGCAGGTAAGAGATGGTCGAGTGAGGGAACCATGGTTGACAAGAGAGGTTGAATGTCTTGTTAAGAGAAAAAAGGTGACTTATGTAAGGCTGAGGAAACAAGGTTCAGACAGGGCATTGGAGGGATACAAGATAGCCAGGAGGGAACTGAAGAAAGGGATTAGGAGAGCTAAGAGAGGGCATGAACAATCTTTGGCGGGTAGGATCAAGGAAAACCCCAAGGCCTTTTACACATATGAGAATGACTAGAGCGAGGGTAGGTCCGATCAAGGACAGTAGTGGGAGATTGTGTACTGAGTCTGAAGAGATAGGAGAGGTCTTGAACGAGTACTTTTCTTCTGTATTTACAAATGAGAGGGGCGATATTGTTGGAGAGGACAGTGTGAAACAGATTGGTAAGCTCGAGGAAATACTTGTTAGGAAGGAAGATGTGTTGGGCATTTTGAAAAACTTGAGGATAGACAAGTCCCCCGGGCCTGACGGGATATATCCAAGGATTCTATGGGAAGCAAGAGATGAAATTGCAGAGCCGTTGGCAATGATCTTTTCGTCCTCACTGTCAACAGGGGTGGTACCAGGGGATTGGAGAGTGGCGAATGTCGTGCCCCTGTTCAAAAAAGGGACTAGGGATAACCCTGGGAATTACAGGCCAGTTAGTCTTACTTCGGTGGTAGGCAAAGTAATGGAAAGGGTACTGAAGGATAGGATTTCTGAGCATCTGGAAAGACACTGCTTGATTAGGGATAGTCAGCACGGATTTGTGAGGGGTAGGTCTTGCCTTACAAGTCTTATTGAATTCTTTGAGGAGGTGACCAAGCATGTGGATGAAGGTAAAGCAGTGGATGTAGTGTACATGGATTTTAGTAAGGCATTTGATAAAGTTCCCCATGGTAGGCTTATGCAGAAAGTAAGGAGGCATGGGATAGTGGGAAATTTGGCCAGTTGGATAACGAACTGGCTAACCGATAGAAGTCAGAGAGTGGTGGTGGATGGCAAATATTCAGCCTGGATCCCAGTTACCAGTGGCGTACCGCAGGGATCAGTTCTGGGTCCTCTGCTGTTTGTGATTTTCATTAATGACTTGGATGAGGGAGTTGAAGGGTGGGTCAGTAAATTTGCAGACGATACGAAGATTGGTGGAGTTGTGGATAGTAAGGAGGGCTGTTGTCGGCTGCAAAGAGACATAGATAGGATGCAGAGCTGGGCTGAGAAGTGGCAGATGGAGTTTAACCCTGAAAAGTGTGAGGTTGTCCATTTTGGAAGGACAAATATGAATGCGGAATACAGGGTTAACGGTAGAGTTCTTGGCAATGTGGAGGAGCAGAGAGATCTTGGGGTCGATGTTCATACATCTTTGAAAGTTGCCACTCAAGTGGATAGAGCTGTGAAGAAGGCCTATGGTGTGCTCGCATTCATTAACAGAGGGATTGAATTTAAGAGCCGTGAGGTGATGATGCAGCTGTACAAAACTTTGGTAAGGCCACATTTGGAGTACTGTGTACAGTTTTGGTCGCCTCATTTTAGGAAGGATGTGGAAGCTTTGGAAAAGGTGCAAAGAAGATTTACCAGGATGTTGCCTGGAATGGAGAGTAGGTCTTACGAGGAAAGGTTGAGGGTGCTAGGCCTTTTCTCATTAGAACGGAGAAGGATGAAGGGCGATTTGATAGAGGTTTCTAAGATGATCAGGGGAATAGATAGAGTAGACAGTCAGAGACTTTTTCCCCGGGTGGAACAAACCATTACAAGGGGACATAAATTTAAGGTGAAAGGTGGAAGATATAGGAGGGATAGCAGAGGTAGGTTCTTTACCCAGAGAGTAGTGGGGGCATGGAATGCACTGCCTGTGGAAGTAGTTGAGTCGGAAACATGAGGGACCTTCAAGCAGCTATTGGATAGGTACATGGATTACGGTAAAATGATATAGTGTAGATTTATTTGTTCTCAAGGGCAGCACGGTGGCATTGTGGATAGCACAATTGCTTCACAGCTCCAGGGTCCCAGGTTCGATTCCGGCTTGGGTCACTGTCTGTGCAGAGTCTGCACGTCCTCCCCGTGTCTGCGTGGGTTTCCTCCGGGTGCTCCGGTTTCCTCCCACAGTCCAAAGATGTACGGGTTAGGTGAATTGTCCAATGATAAATTGCCCTTAATGTCCAAATTGCCCTTGGTGTTGGGTGGAGGTGTTGAGTTTGGGTAGGGTGCTCTTTCCAAGAGCCGGTGTAGACTCAAAGGGCCGAATGGCCTCCTTCTGCACTGTAGATTCAATGATAATCTATGATTAATCTAGGACAAAGGTTCGGCACAACATCGTGGGCCGAAGGGCCTGTTCTGTGCTGTATTTTCTATGTTCTATGTTCTATGTATAACGCCTTGGCTGCTGAATCTCCTCAACGCGTCAGTGAGCAGAGAGCGAGTTCAAAGGCCACTTTACTCTGGAAAGATCAAACCATGTCCGAGGACAGGTGTTCAACAGCATGAAAGGATAAGTGTGGGGAACAAATTACTCCAGGATGAAAGGAATAATAAACATTGAACTTCCACAAACACTGGACGTCTCAAATACTTCAGAGACAATAAGGAACAGAGGAACAGGTGTAAGCCATTCATCCCCTCGAGCCGGTATCGTCATTTAAGCAGATGATGGGTGATCTGTGACCTAACTCCATATACCTACCTTCAGCCCATATCCCTGAATATCATTGCTGAACAAACATCTATCACAGGTTTAGAATTAACAGTTGATCTAACTTCAACTGTTGTTGGTGGGAGAGTATTAACCGACCGACAGGACGGAGCTCCCCTCAGCACTGACCCTCTGACTGTGCGGCACTCCCTCAGTACTGACCCTCCGACCGTGCGGCACTCCCTCAGTACTGACCCTCCGACCGTGCGGCACTCCCTCAGTGCTGACCCTCTGACAGTGCGGCGCTCCCTCAGTACTGACCCTCTGACAGTGCAGCACTCCCTCAGTACTGACCCTCCGACCGTGCAGCACCCCCTCAGTGCTGACCCTCTGACAGTGCGGCGCTCCCTCAGTACTGACCCTCTGACAGTGCGGCACTCCCTCAGTACTGACCCTCCGACAGCGCGGCACTCCCTCAGTACTGACCCTCCGACAGTGCAGCACTCCCTCAGTACTGACCCTCTGACAGTGCGGCACTCCCTCAACACTGACCCTCAGACAGTGTGGCGCTCCATCAGTACTGACCCCCTGACAGTGCGGCGCACCCTCAGTGCTGACCCTCTGACAGTGCGGCACTCCCTCAGTACTGACCCTCTGACAGTGCAGCACTCCCTCAGTACCGACCCTCTGACAGTGCGGCGCTCCCTCAGTACTGACCCTCTGACAGTGCGGCACTCTCTCAGTACTGACCCTCTGACAGTGCGGCGCTCCCCCAGTACTGACCCTCTGACAGTGCAGCACTCCCTCAGTACCGACCCTCTGACAGTGCGGCACTCCCTCAGTACTGACCCTCCGACAGTGCAGCACTCCCTCAGTACTGACCATCTGACAGTGCGGCACTCCCTCAGTACTGACCCTCTGACAGTGCGGCGCTCCCCCAGTACTGACCCTCTGACAGTGCAGCACTCCCTCAGTACCGACCCTCTGACAGTGCGGCACTCCCTCAGTACTGACCCTCTGACAGTGCGGCGCTCCCTCAGTACTGACCCTCCGACAGTGCAGCACTCCCTCAGTACTGACCCTCTGACAGTGCGGCACTCCCTCAGTACTGACCCTCTGACAGTGCGGCACTCCCTCAGTACTGACCCTCTGACAGTGCGGCACTCCCTCAGTACTGACCCTCTGACAGTGCGGCGCTCCCACAGTGCTGACCCTCTCACAGTGCGGCACTCCCTCAGCACTGACCCTCTGACAGTGCGGCACTCCCTCAGTACTGACCCTCTGACAGTGCGGCACTCCCTCAGTACTGACCCTCTGACAGTGCGGCACTCCCTCAGTACTGACCCTCTGACAGTGCGGCTCTCCCTCAGTACTGACCCTCTGACAGTGCGGCACTCTTCAGTACTGACCCTCTGACAGTGCGGCACTCCCTCAGCACTGACCCTCTGACAGTGCCGTGCTCCCTCAGTACTGACACTCCGACAGTGCGGCGCTCCCTCAGCACTGACCCTCCGACAGTGCGGCACTCCCTGAGTAATGACCCTCTGACAGTGCGGCACTCCCTGAGTACTGACCCTCCGACAGTGCGGCACTCCCTCAGTGCTGACCCTCTGACAGTGCGGCACTCCCTCAGTACTGACCCTCCGACAGTGCAGCGCTTCCTCAGTACTGACCCTCAGACAGTGCAGCGCTTCCTCAGTACTGACCCTCAGACAGTGTGGCGCTCCCTCAATACTGACCCTCCGACAGTGCGGCACTCCCTCAGTGCTGACCCTCTGACAGTGCGGCACTCCCTCAGTACTGACCCTCTGACAGTGCGGCGCTCCCTCAGTACTGACCCTCAGACAGTGCGGCGCTCCCTCAGCACTGACCCTCAGACAGTGCGGCACTCCCTCAGTACTGACCCTCTGACAGTGCGGCGCTCCCTCAGTACTGGCCCTCTGACAGTGCGGCACTCCCTCAGTACTGACCCTCCGACAGTGCGGCGCTCCCTCATTACTGACCCTCTGACAGTGCAGCACTCCCTCAGTACTGACCCTCCGACAGTGCGGCGCTCCCTCAGTACTGACCCTCTGACAGTGCGGTGCTCCCTCAGCACTGACCCTCCGACAGTGCAGCGCTCCCTCAGTACTGACCCTCCGACAGTGCGGCACTCCCTCAGTACTGACCCTCTGACAGTGCAGCACTCCCTCAGTACTGACCCTCCGACAGTGTGACACTCCCTCAGTACTGACCCTCTGACAGTGCGGCGCTCCCTCAGTACTGACCCTCTGACAGTACAGCACTCCCTCAGCACTGACCCTCCGACAGTGTGACACTCCCTCAGCACTGACCCTCCGACAGTGTGACACTCCCTCAGTATTGCAGTGTGTGGGGAGTTGCTGGACTGCATCTTTAACACAGAAGCGGGTGTATGCGCCGGGGAGAGTAACTGAGCCCCGGCTGCCATCAGGCGGGGACTGTCTGTGAGGACCGCCGCAGCGAGTTAGAAAGTTGCTCTCACACATCTACCTGTCGCCGCCTTGACTTTCCACTTCTGCTCGGTCTGGTGTCCCATTTGGGAGCCGTGAGCGGGCTTTGGTCCCGGGACACTGGCCATTCGCCTCTGGACACTGGATCGCTGCAGCCTCAGGACACTGGATCGCTGCAGACTCAGGACACTGGATCGCTGCAGACTCAGGACACTGGATCTCTGCAGCCTCAGGACACTGGATCTCTGCAGATGTTTTCCGGACTCTCTGCTTTTAACTGATCCTCGGGTGTTGGCGCAAACTTCCTGGGTGGGAGGAGCTGCCCGGGACTCACACCGTGTCTCCGGGAGTAGGGATCGTCAGAGCCCCCCCCCCCCCCCAACACAACCGGGACTGTACCCCCCCCCCCCCCGGGACTGTAACCAGCCCCCACGGGACTGTAAACCCCCCCCCCGGACTGTTACCCCCCCCGGGACTGTAACACCCCCCCCCGGACTGTAACCCCCCCCCCCCCACCGGACTGTAACCCCTCCCCCCCACCGGACTGTAACCCCTCCCCTAGACTGTAACCCACCCCCCGAGACTGTAACCCCCCCGGACTGTAACCCCCCCCCCCGGGACTGTAACCCCCCCTGGACTGTAACCCCTCCCCTGGACTGTAACCCACCCCCCGAG
This sequence comes from Scyliorhinus torazame, assembly GCF_047496885.1. NCBI lineage: Eukaryota > Metazoa > Chordata > Chondrichthyes > Carcharhiniformes > Scyliorhinidae > Scyliorhinus > Scyliorhinus torazame. The sequence continues at coordinate 20,381,043 of NC_092725.1, read as the reverse complement.
ACTGTAACCCCCCCGGACTGTAACCCCCCCCCCCGGGACTGTAACCCCCCCTGGACTGTAACCCCTCCCCTGGACTGTAACCCACCCCCCGAGACTGTAACCCCCCCGGACTGTAACCCCCCCCCCCCCCCGGGACTGTAAAACTCCCCCCAGGACTGCAACCCCCCCGGGCTGTAACCCCCCCCCCCCGGGACTGTAACCCCCCCTGGACTGTAAAACTCCCCCCAGGACTGCAACCCCCACGCCCCAGGACTGTAATCCCCCCTCCGGGACTGTAACACCCTGTGTGCCCCCCCACCCCCCGGGACTGTAACCCCCGCCGGGACTGTAACTGCTCCCCCCCCGGGATTGCAACCAACACCCGGACTGTAACCGCCCCCCCCCCCCTCGGGACTGTAGCCCCCCCTCCCCGGGACTGCAACTGCCCCCCCGGACTGTAACCAACCCCCGGACTGTAACCCCCCCGGGACTGTAGCCCCCCCGGGACCGTAACCCCCCCCACCCCCGTGGGAATGTAACCCCCCCGGGACTGTAACCCCCTCCCCAGGACTGTAATCCCCCGCCCCCGGGACTGTAACCCCCCTCCCCCGGGACTGTAACCCTCCCCCCCGGACTGTAACCCCCCCCCATACTGTAACCACCCCCCCCGGACTGTAACCCCCCCCCGGACTGTAACCACCCCTGCTGGACTGTAACCAGCTTCCCCAGACTGTAACCCCCTGTGTTCCCCCCTCGTGACTGTAACCCCCCTCCCCGCCCGGGACTGTTAACCCCCTCCCCCCACCCCCCTGGACTGTAACCCCCCCTCCCCGGACTGCAACCCCCCCCAGGATTGTAACCCCCCCGCCCGGATTGTAACCCCCCCACCTGGACTGTAACCCACCGCCCCCAGGGACTGTAACTCACCTTTCCCAAACTGTAACCCTCACCCCCTGGACTGTAACCCCCACCCGGATTGTAACGCCCCCACCCCTGGACTGCAGCCCTCCCCCCGGGACTGTAACCCCCTGTGTGCCCCCACCTGCCCCCCCCCACCCCGGGTCCGGCACAGTCAGAAAGTGAAAGTGAGTGGGTGAAGGCAGATTGATGGACAAACCCCCCCAACTCACAGACGCCCCCACTCACTGACCCCCCCAACTCACAAACCCCCCCACTCACTGTCCCCCCCACTCACTGACCCCCCCACTCACTGACCCCCCAACTCACAGACCCCCCCACTCACTGACCCCCCCCCACTCACTGACCCCCCTCAACTCACTGACCCCCCAACTCACAGACGCCCCCACTCACTGACCCCCCCCACTGACTGACCCCCCCACTCACTGACCCCCCCACTCACTGACCCCCCCACTCACTGACCCCCCAACTCACTGACCCCGCCCCCACTCACTGACCCCCCCACTCACTGACCCCCCCACTCACTGACCCCCCACTCACTGACCCCCCCACTCACTGACCCCCCCCATTCACTGACCCCCCCCACTCACTGACCCCCCCACTCACTGACCCCCCCACTCACTGACCCCCCCCCACTCACTGAACCCCCACTCACTGACCCCCCCACTCACTGACCCCCCCACTCACAGACCTCCCCCACTCACTGACCCCCCCCCCACTCACTGACCCCCCCACTCACTGACCCCCCCACTCACTGACCCCCCACTCACTACCCCCCCCACTCACTGACCCCCCCACTCACTGACCCCCCCACTCACTGACCCCCCCACTCACTGACCCCCACTCACTACCCCCCCACTCACTGACCCCCCCCACTCACTGACCCCCCCACTCACTGACCCCCCCACTCACTGACCCCCCCCCCACTCACTGACCCCCCCAACTCACTGACCCCCCCACTCACTGACCCCCCCACTCACTGACCCCCCCACTCACTGACCCCCCCCCACTCACTGACCCCCCTCACTCACTGACCCCCCATTCAGTGACCCCCCCACTCACTGACCCCCCCCACTAACTGACGCCCCCACTCACTGACCCCCCCACTCACTGACCCCCCACTCACTGACCCCCCCACTCACTGACCCCCCCCCCCACTCACTGACCCCCCCACTCACTGACCCCCCCACTCACTGATCCCCCCCACTCACTGACCCCCCCCCACTCACTGACCCCCCCACTCACTGACCCCCCCCACTCACTGACCCCCCCCACTCACTGACCCCCCCACTCACTGACTCCCCCCACTCACTGACCCCCCTACTTACTGACCCCCCCCACTCACTGACCCCCCCCCACTCACTGACCCCCCCACTCACAGACCCCCCCCCCACTCACTGACCCCCCCACTCACTGACCCCCCCACTCACTGACCCCCCTCACTCACTGACCCCCCCAACTCACAGACCTCCCCCCCACTCACTGACTCCCCCCACTCACTGACCCCCCCACTCACTGACCCCCCCACTAACTGACCCCACCCACTCACTGACCCGCCCACTCACTGAACCCCCCACTCACTGACCCCCCCACTCACTGACCCCCCTCACTCACTGACCCCCCCAAAACACAGATCTCCCCCCCACTCACTGACCCCCCCACTCACTGACCCCCCCACTCACTGACCCCCCCCACTCACTGACCCCCCCCACTCACTGACTCCCCCACTCACTGACCCCCCAACTCACTGACCCCCCCCACTCACTGACCCCCCCACTCACTGTCCCCCCCACTCATTGACCCCCCAACTCACTGTCCCCCCCACTCACTGACCCCCCAACTCACTGACCCCCCCCACTCACTGTCCCCCCAACTCACTGACCCCCCCAACTCACTGACCCCCCCCCACTCACAGACCCCCCAACTCACTGACCCCCCCCACTCACTGACCCCCCCACTCACTGACCCCCCCCACTCACTGACCCCCCTCACTCACTGACCCCCCCACTCACTGACCCCCCCAACTCACAGACTCCCCACTCACAGACCCCCCAACTCACTGACCCCCCCCACTCACTGACCCCCCACTCACTGACCCCCCCCAACTCACTGACCCCCCCACTCACTGACCCCCCAACTCACTGACCCCCCCCACTCACTGACCCCCCCACTCACTGACCCCCCACTCACTGACCCCCCCCAACTCACTGACCCCCCCCACTCACTGACCCCCCCACTCACTGACCCCCCCACTCACTGACCCACCACTAACTGACCCCCCCACTCACTGACCCCCCCCACTCACTGACCCCCCCACTCACTGACCCCCCAACTCACTGACCCCCCCACTCACTGACCCCCCCACTCACTGACCCCCCCACTCACTGACCCCCCCACTCACTGACCCCCCCACTCACTGACCCACCACTAACTGACCCCCCCCACTCACTGACCCCCCCACTCACTGACCCCCCCACTCACTGACCCCCCAACTCACTGACCCCCCAACTCACTGACCCCCCCACTCACTGACCCCCCCACTCACTGACCCACCACTAACTGACCCCCCCCACTCACTGACCCCCCCCACTCACTGACCCCCCCACTCACTGACCCTCCCACTCACTGACCCCCCCACTCACTGACACCCCCACTCACTGACCCCCCCACTTACTGACCCCCCCACTCACTGACCCCCCCCCACTCACTGACCCCCCCACTCACAGACCCCCCCCCCACTCACTGACCCCCTCACTCACTGACCCCCCCCACTCACTGACCCCCCCACTCACTGACCCCCCCACTCACTGACCCCCCCACTTACTGACCCCCCCACTCACTGACCCCCCCCACTCACTGACCCCCCCACTCACAGACCCCCCCCCCACTCACTGATCCCCTCACTCACTGACCCCCCCCACTCACTGACCCCCCTCACTCACTGACCCCCCCAACTCACAGACCTCCCCCCCACTCACTGACCCCCCCACTCACTGACCCCCTCACTCACTGACCCCCCACTCACTGACCCCCCCCACTCACTGACCCCCCTCACTCACTGACCCCCCCCACTCACTGACCCCCCCACTCACTGACCCCCCCACTCACTGACCCCCCTCACTCACTGACCCCCCACTCACTGACCCCCCCCCACTCACTGACCCCCCCCACTCACTGACCCCCCCCACTCACTGACCCCTCCACTCACTGACCCCCCCACTCACTGACCCCCTCACTCACTGACCCCCCCAACTCACAGGCCTCCCCCCCACTCACTGACCCCCCCCCACTCACTGACCCCCCCACTCACTGACCCCCCCCCCACTCACTGACCCCCCTCACTCACTGACCCCCCCCACTCACTGACCCCTCCACTCACTGACCCCCCCACTCACTGACCCCACCCACTCACTGACGCCCCCACTCACTGACTCCCCCACTCACTGACCCCCCCACTCACTGACCCCCCCCACTCACTGACCCCTCCACTCACTGACCCCCCCACTCACTGACCCCCCCACTCACTGACCCCCTCACTCACTGACCCCCCCACTCACTGACCCCCCCACTCACTGACCACCCCACTCACTGACCCCCCCAACTCACAGACCTCCCCCACTCACTGACCCCCCCACTCACTGACCCCCCCACTCACTGACCCCCCCACTCACTGACCCCCCCACTCACTGACCCCCCCACTCACTGACTCCCCCACTCACTGACCCCCCCACTCACTGACCCCCCCCACTCACTGACCCCTCCACTCACTGACCCCCCCACTCACTGACCCCCCCACTCACTGACCCCCTCACTCACTGACCCCCCCACTCACTGACCCCCCCACTCACTGACCACCCCACTCACTGACCCCCCCAACTCACAGACCTCCCCCACTCACTGACCCCCCCACTCACTGACCCCCCCCACTCACTGACCCCCCACTCACTGACCCCCCCACTCATTGACCACCCCCACTCACTGACCCCCCCACTCACTGACCCCCCCATTCACTGACCCCCTCCACTCACTGACCCCCCAACTCACTGACCCCCCCACTCACTGACCCCCCAACTCACTGACCCCCCCACTCACTGACCCCCCAACTCACTGACCCCCCCCACTCACTGACCCCCCCCACTCACTGACCCCCCCACTCACTGACCCCCCCACTCGCTGACCCCCCCACTCACTGATCCCCCCACTAACTGACCCCCCCCACTCATTGACCCCCCCACTCACTGACCCCCCCCACTCACTGACCCCCCCACTCACTGACCCCCCCACTCGCTGACCCCCCCACTCACTGATCCCCCCACTAACTGACCCCCCCCACTCATTGACCCCCCCACTCACTGACCCCCCCCACTCACTGACCCCCCCACTCACTGACCCCCCCCACTCACTGACCCCCCCACTCACTGACCGCCCCACTCACTGACCCCCCCACTCACTGACCCCTCCACTCACTGACCCCCCCACTCACTGACCCCCCCCACTCACTGCCCCCCCCACTCACTGACCCCCCCCACTCACTGACCCCCCCACTCACTGACTCCCCCCACTCACTGACCCCCCCCCACTCACTGACCCCCCCACTCACTGACCCCCCCCCCACTCACTGACCCCCGACACTCACTGACTGCCCCCACTCACTGACCCTCCCACTCACTGACCGCCACACTCACTGACCCCCCCCCCCACTCACTGACCCCCAACACTCACTGACCCCCCCCCTCACTGACCCTCCCACTCACTGACCGCCCCACTCACTGACCCCCCCCACTCACTGCCCCCCCCACTCACTGACCCCCCCGCTCACTGACCCCCCCCACTCACTGACCCCCCACTCACAGACACCCCCCCACTCACTGACCCCCCCCACTCACTGACCCACCCACTCACTGACTCCCCCCACTCACTGACCCCCCCACTCACTGACCCCCCCACTCACTGACTCCCCCCACTCACTGACCCCCCCACTCACTGACCCCCCCACTCACTGACCCCCCCACTCACTGACCCCCCCCACTCACTGACCCCCCCACTCACTGACTCCTCCACTCACTGACCCCCCCACTCACTGACCCCCCCACTCACTGACCCCCCGACTCACTGACCCCCCCCCACTCACTGACCCCCCCACTCACTGACCCCCCCACTCACTGACCCCCCCACTCACTGACCCCCCCCACTCACTGACCCCCCCCCACTCACTGACCCCCCCACTCACCGACCCCCCCACTCACTGACCCCCCCACTCACAGACACCCCCCCCCCACTCACTGACTTCCCCACTCACTGACCCCCCCCACTCACTGACCCCCCACTCACTGACCCCCCCACTCACTGACCCCCCCCACTCACTGACCCCCCCACTCACTGACCCTCCCACTCACTGACCCCCCCCACTCACTGACCCCCCTCACTCACTGACCCCCCCACTCACTGAACCCCCCCCACTCACTGACCCCCCCCACTCACTAACCCCCCCACTCACTGACTCCCCCCACTCACTGACCCCCCCCACTCACTGACTCCCCCCACTCACTGACCCCCCTCACTCACTGACCCCCCCCCACTCACTGACCCCCCCCACTCACTGACTCCCTCCACTCACTGACTCCCCCCACCCACTGACCCCCCCACTCACTGACTCCCCCCACTCACTGACCCCCCTCACTCACTGACCCCCCCACTCACTGACCCCCCCACTCACTGACTCCCCCCACTCACTGACTCCCCCCACTCACTGACCCCCCCCCACTCACTGACCCCCCCACTCACTGACTCCCCCCACTCACTGACTCCCCCCACTCACTGACCCCCCCCACTCACTGACCCCCCCCCCACTCACTGACCCCCCACTCACTGACCCCCCCACTCACTGACCCCCCCCACTCACTGACCCCCCCACTCACTGACCCCCCCACTTACTGACCCCCCCACTCACTGACCCCCCCACTCACTGACTCCCCCCACTCACTGACCCCCCCACTCACTGACCCCCCCAACTCACAGACCTCCCCCCACTCACTGACCCCCCCACTCACTGACCCCCCCACTCACTGACCCCCCCCACTCACTGACCCCCCCACTCACTGACCCCCCACTCACTGACCCCCCCCACTCACTGACTCCCCCACTCACTGACCCCCCCCACTCACTGACCCCCCCCACTCACTGACCCCCCACTCACTGACCCCTCCATTCACTGACCCCCCCCACTCACAGACCTCCCCCCACTCACTGACCCCCCCACTCACTGACCCCCCCACTCACTGACCCCCCCACTCACTGACCCCCCCACTCACTGACCCCCCCACTCACTGACCCCTCCACTCACTGACCCCCCCCACTCACTGACTCCCCACTCACTGACCCCCCCCACTCACTGACCCCCCCACTCACTGACCCCCCCACTCACTGACCCCCCCACTCACTGACCCCCCCACTCACTGACCCCTCCACTCACTGACCCCCCCCACTCACTGACCCCCCACTCACTGACCCCCCCCACTCACTGACCCCCCCACTCACTGACCCCTCCACTCACTGACCCCCCCACTCACTGACCCCCCCACTCACTGACCCCCCCACTCACTGACCCCCCCCACTCACTGACCCCCTCACTCACTGACCCCCCCACTCACTGACCCCCCCCACTCACTGACCCCCCACTCACTGACCCCCCCCACTCACTGACCCCCTCACTCAGACCCCCCCACTCACTGACCCCCCCCCACTCACTGACCCCCCCACTCACTGACCCCCCCCACTCACTGACCCCCCCACTCACTGACCCCCCCACTCACTGACCCCCCCACTCACTGACCCCCCCACTCACTGACCCCCCCCAACTCACTGACCCCCCCACTCACTGAACCCCCCACTCACTGACCCCCCCACTCACTGACCCCTCCACTCACTGACCCCCTCACTCAGACCCCCCCACTCACTGAACCCCCCACTCACTGACCCCCCCACTCACTGACCCCCCTCACTCACTGACCCCCCCACTCACTGACCCCCCCCACTCACTGACCCCCCCACTCACTGACCCCCCCCACTCACTGACCCCCCACTCACTGACCCCCCCACTCACTGACCCCCTCACTCACTGACCCCCCTCACTCACTGACCCCTCCACTCACTGACCCCCTCACTCAGACCCCTCCACTCACTGACCCCCCCCACTCACTGACCCCCTCCACTCACTGACCCCCCTCACTCACTGACCCCTCCACTCACTGACCCCCTCACTCAGACCCCCCCACTCACTGACCCCCCCACTCACTGACCCCCCCACTCACTGACCCCCCCCACTCACTGACCCCCCCACTCACTGACCCCCCCCACTCACTGACCCCCCACTCACTGACCACCCCACTCACTGACCCCCCCACTCACTGACCCCCCCACTCACTGACCCCCTCACTCACTGACCCCTCCACTCACTGACCCCCCCCACTCACTGACCCCCCCCACTCACTGACCCCCCCCACTCACTGACCCCCCCACTCACTGACCCCCCCACTCACTGACCCCCCACTCACTCACCCCCCCACTCACTGACCCCACCCCCACTCACTGACCCCCCCACTCACTGACCCCCCCCACTCACTGACCCCCCCCCACTCACTGACCCCAACACTCACTGACCCCCCCACTCACTGACCCCAACACTCACTGACCCCCCCCACTCACTGACCCCCCCACTCACTGACCCCCCTCCACTCACTGACCCCACCCTCACTGACCCCCCCACTCACTGACCCCCCCCACTCACTGACTGCCCCACTCACTGACCCCCCCACTCACTGACCCCCCCCCACTCACTGACCCCAACACTCACTGACCCCCCCACTCACTGACCCCAACACTCACTGACCCCCCCCACTCACTGACCCCCCCACTCACTGACCCCCCTCCACTCACTGACCCCACCCTCACTGACCCCCCCACTCACTGACCCCCCCCACTCACTGACTGCCCCACTCACTGACCCCCCCCCCACTCACTGACCCCCCCCACTCACTGACCCCCCCCCCACTCACTGACTGCCCCACTCACTGACCCCCCACTCACTGACCCCCAACACTCACTGACCCCCCCACTCACTGACCCCCCCCCACTCACTGACCCCCCCACTCACTGACCCCCCACTCACTGACCGCCCCACTCACTGACCTCCCCCACTCACTGACCCCCCCCCACTCACTGACCCCCCCATTTCTGACCCCCCACTCACTGACCCCCCCACTCACTGACCCCCCCCACTCACTGACCCCCCCACTCACTGACCCCCCCACTCACTGACCCCCCCCCACTCACTGACCCCCCCACTCACTGACCCCCCCTCACTCACTGACCCCCCCCACTCACAGACCCCCCCCACTCACTGACCCCCCCCACTCACTGACCCCTCCACTCACTGACCCCCCCCACTCACTGACCCCCCTCACTCACTGAACCCCCCAACTCACAGACCTCCCCCCACTCACTGACCCCCCCCACTCACTGACCCCCCCACTCACTGACCCCCCTCACTCACTGACCCCACACTCACTGACCCCCCCACTCACTGACCCCCCCCACTCACTGACCCCCCCACTCACTGACCCCCCCCACTCACTGACCCCCCACTCACTGACCCCCCCACTCACTGACCCCACCCCCACTCACTGACCCCCCCACTCACTGACCCCCCCACTCACTGACCCCCCCCCCCCACTCACTGACCCCCACCACTCACTGACCCCCCTCACTCACTGACCCCTCCACTCACTGACCCCCCCACTCACTGACCCCCCCACTCACTGACCCCCCCCCACTCACTGACCCCAACACTCACTGACCCCCCCACTCACTGACCCCCCCCCACTCACTGCCCCCCCCACTCACTGACCCCCCCACTCACTGACCCCCCCACTCACTGACCCCCCACTCACAGACCCCCCCACTCACTGACCCCACCCCCACTCACTGACCCCCCCACTCACTGACCCCCCCACTCACTGACCCCCCCCCACTCACTGACCCCCCCACTCACTGACCCCCCCCCCACTCACTGACCCCCCACTCACTGATCCCCCCCACTCACTGACCCCCCCACTCACTGACCCCCCCCACTCACTGACCCCCCCCTCACTGACCCCCCCACTCACTGACCCCCCCCCACTCACTGACCCCCCCACTCACTGACCCCCCCCACTCACTGACCCCCCCCACTCACTGACCCCCCCACTCACTGACCCCCCCACTCACTGACCCCCCCACTCACTGACCCCCCCACTCACTGACCCCCCCACTCACTGACCCCCCCCACTCACTGACCCCCCCACTCACTGACCCCCCACTCACTGACCCCTCCACTCGCTGACCCCCCCCCACTCACTGACCCCCCCACTCACTGACCCCCCCACTCACTGACCCCCCCACTCACTGACCCCCCCACTTACTGACTCCCCCCACTCACTGACCCCCCCACTCACTGACCCCCCCCCCACTCACTGACTCCCCCCACTCACTGACCCCCCCACTCACTGACCCCCCCACTCACTGATCCCCCCCCACTCACTGACCCCCCCCCCACTCACTGACTCCCCCCACTCACTGACTCCCCCCACTCACTGACCCCCCCACTCACTGACCCCCCCCACTCACTGACTCCCCCCACTCACTGACCCCCCCACTCACTGACTCCCCCCACTCACTGACTCCCCCCACTCACTGACCCCCCCACTCACTGACCCCCCCCCACTCACTGACCCCCCCACTCGCTGACCCCCCTATTACTGACCCCCCACTCACTGACCCCCCCACTCACTGACCCCCCCACTCACTGACCCCCCCCCCCCACTCACTGACCCCCCCCACTCACTGACCCCCCCACTCACTGACCCCCCCCACTCACTGACCCCCCCACTCACTGACCCCCCCCACTCACTGACCCCCCCACTCACTGACCCCCCCACTCACTGACCCCCCTCACTCACTGACCCCTCCACTCACTGACCCCCCCACTCACTGAACCCCCCACTCACTGACCCCCCCCACTCACTGACCCCCCACTCACTGACCCCCCCCACTCACTGACCCCAACACTCACTGACCCCCCCACTCACTGACCCCCCCCCACTCACTGCCCCCCCCACTCACTGACCCCCCCACTCACTGACCCCCCACTCACTGACCCCCCACTCTCAGACCCCCCCACTCACTGACCCCAACACTCACTGACCCCCCCACTCACTGACCCCAACACTCACTGACCCCCCCCACTCACTGACCCCCCCACTCACTGACCCCCCTCCACTCACTGACCCCCCCCTCACTGACCCCCCCACTCACTGACCCCAACACTCACTGACCCCCCCCACTCACTGACCCCCCCCACTCACTGACTGCCCCACTCACTGACCCCCCACTCACAGACTCCCCCCCACTCACTGACCCCCCCCACTCACTGACCCCCCCCACTCACTGACCCCCCCACTCACTGACCCCCCCACTCACTGACCCCCCCACTCACTGACCCCCCCCCCACTTACTGACCCCCCCCACTCACTGACCCCCCCCACTCACTGACCCCCCACTCACAGACACCCCCCCACTCACTGACCCCCAACACTCACTGACCCCCCCACTCACTGACCCCCCCCACTCACTGACCCCCCCACTCACTGACCCCCCCACTCACTGACCCCCCCACTCACTGACCCCCCCCACTCACTGACCCCCCCACTCACTGACCGCCCCACTCACTGACCCCCCCACTCACTGACCCCCCCACTCACTGACCGCCCCACTCACTGACCTTCCCCACTCACTGACCCCCAACACTCACTGACCCCCCCACTCACTGACCCCCCCCACTCACTGCCCCCCCCCACTCACTGACCCCCCCACTCACTGACCCCCCCCACTCACTGACCCCCCACTCACAGACACCCCCCCACTCACTGACCCCCAACACTCACTGACCCCCCCACTCACTGACCCCCCCCCACTCACTGACCCCCCCACTCACTGAACCCCCCACTCACTGACCCCCCCATTTCTGACCCCCCCACTCACTGACCCCCCCACTCACTGACCCCCCCACTCACTGACCCCCCCCACTCACTGACCCCCCCACTCACTGACCCCCCCACTCACTGACCCCCCCCACTCACTGACCCCCCCACTCACTGACCCCCCCTCACTCACTGACCCCCCCCCACTCACAGACCCCCCCCACTCACTGACCCCCCCCACTCACTGACCCCTCCACTCACTGACCCCCCCCACTCACTGACCCCCCTCACTCACTGAACCCCCCAACTCACAGACCTCCCCCCACTCACTGACCCCCCCCACTCACTGACCCCCCCACTCACTGACCCCCCTCACTCACTGACCCCACACTCACTGACCCCCCCACTCACTGACCCCCCCCACTCACTGACACCCCCACTCACTGACCCCCCCCACTCACTGACCCCCCACTCACTGACCCCCCCACTCACTGACCCCCCCACTTACTGACCCACCCCTCACTGACCCCCCCACTCACTGACCCCCCCCCACTCACTGACCCCCCACTCACTGATCCCCCCCACTCACTGACCCCCCCACTCACTGACCCCCCCCACTCACTGACCCCCCCTCACTGACCCCCCCACTCACTGACCCCCCCCACTCACTGACCCCCCCACTCACTGACCCCCCCCACTCACTGACCCCCCCCCACTCACTGACCCCCCCACTCACTGACCCCCCCACTCACTGACCCCCCCCACTCACTGACCCCCCCCACTCACTGACCCCCCCACTCACTGACCCCCCCCCCACTCACTGACCCCCCCACTCACTGACCCCCCACTCACTGACCCCTCCACTCGCTGACCCCCCCCACTCACTGACCCCCCCACTCACTGACCCCCCCACTTACTGACTCCCCCCACTCACTGACCCCCCCACTCACTGACCCCCCCCCACTCACTGAATCCCCCCACTCACTGACCCCCCCACTCACTGACCCCCCCACTCACTGATCCCCCCCACTCACTGACTCCCCCCACTCACTGACCCCCCCACTCACTGACCCCCCCCACTCACTGACTCCCCCCACTCACTGACCCCCCCACTCACTGACTCCCCCCACTCACTGACCCCCCCACTCACTGACCCCCCCACTCACTGACCCCCCTATTACTGACCCCCCACTCACTGACCCCCCCACTCACTGACCCCCCCACTCACTGACCCCCCCCCACTCACTGACCCCCCCCACTCACTGACCCCCCACTCACTGACCCCCCCACTCACTGACCCCCCCACTCACTGACCCCCCCACTCACTGACCTCCCCCCACTCACTGACCCCCCCACTCACTGATTCCCCGCACTCACTGACCCCCCACTCACTGACCCCCCCCACTCACTGACCCCCCCACTCACTGATCCCCCCACTCACTGACCCCTCCACTCACTGACCCCCCACTCACTGACCCCCGACACTCACTGACCCCCCATTCACTGACCCCCCACTCACTGACCCCCGACACTCACTGACCCCCCACTCACTGACCCCCCCCACTCACTGACCCCCCCACTCACTGACCCCCCCCCACTCACTGACCCCCCCACTCACTGACCCCCCCACTCACTGACCCCCCCACTCTCTTACCCCCCCCCACTCACTGACCCCCCCCACTCACTGACCCCCCCACTCACTGACCCCCCCACTCACTGACCCCCCCACTCACTGACCCCCCTCACTCACTGACCCCCCCAACTCACAGACCTCCCCCCCACTCACTGACCCCCCCACTCACTGACCCCCCCACTCACTGACCCCCCCACTCACTGACCCCCCCCACTCACTGACCCCCCCCACTCACTGAGCCTCCTCACTCACTGACCCCCCCCACTCACTGACCCCCCCCACTCACTGACCCCCCCACTCACTGCCCCCCTCACTCACTGACCCCCCCCACTCACTGACCCCCCCCACTCACTGACCCCCCCCACTCACTGACCCCCCCACTCACTGACCCCCCCCACTCACTGACCCCCCCCCACTCACTGACCCCCCCACTCACTGACCCCTCCACTCACTGACCCCCCACTCACTGACCCCCCCACTCACTGAACCCCCCACTCACTGACCCCCCCCACTCACTGACCCCCCACTCACTGACCCCCCCACTCTCTTACCCCCCCCACTCACTGACCCCCCCCCACTCACTGACCCCCCCACTCACTGACCCCCCACTCACTGACCCCCCCACTCACTGACCCCCCACTCACTGACCCCCCTCACTCACTGACCCCCCAACTCACAGACCTCCCCCCCACTCACTGACCCCCCCACTCACTGACCCCCCCACTCACTGGCCCCCCCCACTCACTGACCCCCCCACTCACTGACCCCTCCACTCACTGACCCCCCCACTCACTGGCCCCCCCCCACTCACTGACCCCCCCACTCACTGACCCCTCCACTCACTGACCCCCCCACTCACTGACCCCCCAACTCACTGACCCCCCTCACTCACTGACCCCCCCCACTCACTGACCCCCCCCCACTCACTGACCCCCCCACTTACTGACCCCCCCCCACTCACTGACCCCCCCACTCACTGACCCCCCCCACTCACTGACCCCCCCACTCACTGACCCCCCTCACTCACTGACCCCCCCACTCACTGACCCCCCCACTCACTGACCCCCCTCACTCACTGACCCCTCCTCACTGACCCCCCCACTCACTGACCCCTCCACTCACTGACCCCCCCACTCACTGACCCCCCCACTCACTGACCCCCCACTCACTGACCCCCCAACTCACTGACCCCCCCACTCACTGACCCCCCCCCACTCACTGACCCCCCCCACTCACTGACCCCCCCCACTCACTGACCCCCCTCACTCACTGCCCCCCCCCACTCACTGACCCCTCCACTCACTGACCCCCCCACTCACTGACCCCCCCCACTCACTGACCCCCCCACTCACTGATCCCCCCCACTCACTGAACCCCCAACTCACTGACCCCCCCACTCACTGACCCCCCCCACTCACTGACCCCCCGCATTCACTGACCCCCCCACTCACTGACCCACCCACTCACTGACCCCCCCTCACTGTGTCCCCCACTTACTGACCCCCCCCACTCATTGACCCCCCCACTCACTGACACCCCCCACTCACTGACCCCCCCACTCACTGACCCCCCGCATTCACTGACCCCCCCACTCACTGACCCCCCCACTCACTGACCCCCCCACTCACTGACCCCCCCACTCACTGACCCCCCCCACTCACTGACCCCCCTCACTCACTGACCCCTCCACTCACTGACCCCCCCCCCACTCACTGACCCCCCCACTCACTGACCCCCCCCACTCACTGACCCCCCCACTCACTGACCCCCCCCACTCACTGACCCCAACACTCACTGACCCCCCCACTCACGGACCCCCCCCACTCACTGACCCCCCCACTCACTGACCCCCCCCACTCACTGCCCCCCCACTCACTGACCCCCCACTCACTGACCCCCCCACTCACTGACCCCCCACTCTCAGACCCCCCCACTCACTGACCCCACCCCCACTCACTGACCCCCCCACTCACTGACCCCCCCACTCACTGACCCCCCCACTCACTGACCCCCCCACTCACTGACCCCCCCCACTCACTGACCCCCCCACTCACTGACCCCCCCCCCCACTCACTGATTCCCCCCACTCACTGACCCCCCCACTCACTGACTCCCCCCACTCACTGATTCCCCCCACTCACTGACCCCCCCCACTCACTGACCCCCCCACTCACTGACTCCCCCCACTCACTGATTCCCCCCACTCACTGACCCCCCACTCACTGACCCCCCCCCCCACTCACTGACCCCCCCACTCACTGATCCCCCCACTCACTGACCCCCCCCACTCACTGACCCCCCCACTCACTGACCCCTCCACTCACTGACCCCCCACTCACTGACCCCCCCACTCACTGACCCCCCCACTCACTGACCCCCCCCACTCACTGACCCCCCACTCACTGACCCCCCCACTCTCTTACCCCCCCCACTCACTGACCCCCCCCCACTCACTGACCCCCCCACTCACTGACCCCCCCACTCACTGACCCCCCCACTCACTGACCCCCCCACTCACTGACCCCCCCACTCACTGACCCCCTCACTCACTGACCCCCCCACTCACTGACCCCCCCACTCACTGACCCCCCCCACTCACTGACCCCCCTCACTCACTGACCCCCCCAACTCACAGACCTCCCCCCCACTCACTGACCCCCCCACTCACTGACCCCCCCACTCACTGACCCCCCCCCACTCACTGACCCCCTCACTCACTGACCCCCCCACTCACTGACCCCCCCCCACTCACTGACCCCCCCCACTCACTGAGCCTCCTCACTCACTGACCCCCCCCACTCACTGACTCCCCCCACTCACTGACCCCCCCACTCACTGACCCCCCCCACTCACTGACCCCCCCACTCACTGACCCCCCCACTCACTGACCCCCCCACTCACTGACCCCCCCACTCACTGACCCCCCCACTCACTGACCCCCCCCACTCACTGATCCCCCCACTCACTGACCCCCCCCCACTCACTGACCCCCCCACTCACTGACCCCTCCACTCACTGACCCCCCACTCACTGACCCCCCCACTCACTGACCCCCCCACTCACTGACCCCCCTCACTCACTGACCCCCCCACTCACTGACCCCCCCACTCACTGACCCCCCCCACTCACTGACCCCCCCACTCACTGACCCCCCCACTCACTGACCCCCCCCACTCACTGACCCCCTCACTCACTGACCCCCCCACTCACTGACCCCCCCCCCACTCACTGACCCCCCCAACTCACTGAGCCTCCTCACTCACTGACCCCCCCCACTCACTGACTCCCCCCACTCACTGACCCCCCCACTCACTGACCCCCCCACTCACTGACCCCCCCACTCACTGACCCCCCCACTCACTGACCCCCCCACTCACTGACCCCCCCACTCACTGACCCCCCCCACTCACTGACCCCCCCACTCACTGACCCCCCTCACTCACTGACCCCCCCACTCACTGACCCCCCCCACTCACTGACCCCCCCACTTACTGACCCCCCCACTCACTGACCCCCCCACTCACTGACCCCCCCCACTCACTGACCCCCCCACTCACTGACCCCCCTCACTCACTGACCCCCCCACTCACTGACCCCCCCCACTCACTGACCCCCCTCACTCACTGACCCCTCCTCACTGACCCCCCCCTCTCACTGACCCCTCCACTCACTGACCCCCCCACTCACTGACCCCCCCCACTCACTGACCCCCCACTCACTGACCCCCCAACTCACTGACCCCCCCACTCACTGACCCCCCCACTCACGGACCCCTCCTCACTGACCCCCCCCACTCACTGACCCCTCCTCACTGACCCCCCCCACTCACTGACCCCTCCACTCACTGACCCCCCCACTCACTGACCCCCCCCACTCACTGACCCCACACTCACTGACCCCCCAACTCACTGACCCCCCCACTCACTGACCCCCCCCACTCACTGACCCCCCCCACTCACTGACCCCCCCACTCACTGAACCCCCAAGTCACTGACCCCCCCACTCACTGACCCCCCCCACTCACTGACCCCCCCACTCACTGACCCCCCCACTCACTGACCCCCCCACTCACTGACCCCCCACTCACTGACCCCCCGCATTCACTGACCCCCGCACTCACTGACCCCCCACTCACTGACCCCCCCACTCACTGACCCCCCACTCACTGACCCCCCGCATTCACTGACCCCCCCACTCACTGACCCCCCACTCACTGACCCCCCGCATTCACTGACCCCCCCACTCACTGACCCCCCCACTCACTGACCCCCCCACTCACTGACCCCCCCCACTCACTGACCCCCCCACTCACTGACCCCCCCCCACTCACTGACCCCCCCACTCACTGACCCCCCCACTCACTGACCCCCCCCACTCACTGACCCCCCCACTCACTGACCCCCCCACTCACTGACCCCCCCACTCACTGACCCCCCCACTCACTGACCCCCCCCACTCACTGATCCCCCCCACTAACTGACCCCCCCCACTAACTGACCCCCCCACTCACTGACCCCCCCACTCACTGACCACCCCCCCACTCACTGACCCCCTCACTCACTGACCCCCCCACTCACTGACCCCCCCCACTCACTGACCCCCCCCACTCACTGACCCCCCTCACTCACTGACCCCCCCACTCACTGACCCCCCCACTCACTGACCCCCCCACTCACTGACCCCCCCACTCACTGACCCTCCCACTCACTGACCCCCCCACTCACTGACCGCCGACACTCACTGACCCCCCCACTCACTGACCCCCCCCACTCATTGACCCCCCCACTCACTGACCCCCGACACTCACTGACCCCCCCACTCACTGACCCCCCCCACTCATTGACCCCCCCACTCACTGACCCCCCCACTCACTGACCCCCCCCACTCACTGACCCCCCCACTCACTGAACCCCCCCACTCACTGACCCCCCCACTCACTGACCCCCCCACTCACTGACCCCCCCCACTCACTGACCCCCCCACTCACTGACCCCCCCACTCACTGACCCCCCCCACTCACTGAACCCCCCCCCCCACTCACTGACCCCCCCACTCACTGACCCCCCCACTCACTGACCCCCCCCACTCACTGACTCCCCCCCCACTCACTGACCCCCCCCACTCACTGACCCCCCCACTCACTGACCCCCCCACTCACTGACCCCCCCACTCACAGCCACCCTCCCACTCACTGACCCCCCACTCACTGACCCCCCCACTCACTGACCCCCCCACTCACTGTGTCCCCCACTCATTGACCCCCCCCACTCACTGACCCCCCCCACTCACTGACCCCCCCCACTCACTGACCCCCGACACTCACTGACTGCCCCACTCACTGACCCCCCCCACTCACTGACCCCCAACACTCACTGACCCCCCCTACTCACTGACCCCCCCACTCACTGACCGCCCCACTCACTGACCCCCCCCCCACTCACTGACCCCCAACACTCACTGACCCCCCCACTCACTGACCGCCTCACTCACTGACCCCCCCCGCACTCACTGACCCCCCCCACTCATTGACCCCCCCACTCACTGACACCCCCCACTCACTGACCCCCCCACTCACTGACCCCCCGCATTCACTGACCCCCCCACTCACTGACCCCCCCACTCACTGACCCCCCCACTCACTGACCCCCCCACTCACTGTGTCCCCCCCCATTCACTGACCCCCCCACTCACTGACCCCCCCACTCACTGACCCCCCCACTCACTGACCCCCCCACTCACTGACCCCCCCACTCACTGACCCCCCCACTCACTGACCCCCCCCACTCACTGACCCCCCTCACTCACTGACCCCTCCACTCACTGACCCCCCCCCCCACTCACTGACCCCCCCACTCACTGACCCCCCCCCACTCACTGACCCCCCCCACTCACTGACCCCCCCCACTCACTGACCCCAACACTCACTGACCCCCCCACTCACTGACCCCCCCACTCACTGACCCCCCCACTCACGGACCCCCCCCACTCACTGCCCCCCCACTCACTGACCCCCCACTCACTGACCCCCCCACTCACTGACCCCCCACTCTCAGACCCCCCCACTCACTGACCCCACCCCCACTCACTGACCCCCCCACTCACTGACCCCCCCACTCACTGACCCCCCCACTCACTGACCCCCCCACTCACTGACCCCCCCCACTCACTGATCCCCCGCACTCACTGACCCCCCCCCCACTCACTGATTCCCCCCACTCACTGACCCCCCCCACTCACTGACCCCCCGCACTCACTGACCCCCCCCCCCACTCACTGATTCCCCCCACTCACTGACCCCCCCACTCACTGACTCCCCCCACTCACTGATTCCCCCCACTCACTGACCCCCCCCACTCACTGACCCCCCCCACTCACTGACCCCCCCCCACTCACTGACCCCCCCACTCACTGATCCCCCCACTCACTGACCCCCCCCCCAATCACTGACCCCCCCACTCACTGACCCCTCCACTCACTGACCCCCCACTCACTGACCCCCCCACTCACTGACCCCCCAACTCACTGACCCCCCCCACTCACTGACCCCCCACTCACTGACCCCCCCCACTCACTGACCCCCCCACTCACTGATCCCCCCACTCACTGACCCCCCCCCACTCACTGACCCCCCCACTCACTGACCCCCCCACTCACTGACCCCCCCACTCACTGACCCCCCCCACTCACTGACCCCCCACTCACTGACCCCCCCCCACTCACTGACCCCCCCCCACTCACTGACCCCCCACTCACTGACCCCCCCACTCACTGACCCCCCCACTCACTGACCCCCCCCACTCACTGACCCCCCACTCACTGACCCCCCCACTCTCTTACCCCCCCCACTCACTGACCCCCCCCACTCACTGACCCCCCCACTCACTGACCCCCCCACTCACTGACCCCCCCACTCACTGACCCCCCCACTCTCTTACCCCCCCCCACTCACTGACCCCCCCCCACTCACTGACCCCCCCACTCACTGACCCCCCCACTCACTGACCCCCCCACTCACTGACCCCCCCCCACTCACTGACCCCCCTCACTCACTGACCCCCCCATCTCACAGACCTCCCCCCCACTCACTGACCCCCCCACTCACTGACCCCCCCACTCACTGACCCCCCCCACTCACTGACCCCCTCACTCACTGACCCCCCCACTCACTGACCCCCCCCCACTCACTGACCCCCCCCACTCACTGAGCCTCCTCACTCACTGACCCCCCCCACTCACTGACTCCCCCCACTCACTGACCCCCCCACTCACTGACCCCCCCCACTCACTGACCCCCCCACTCACTGACCCCCCCACTCACTGACCCCCCCACTCACTGACCCCC
Organism: Scyliorhinus torazame; assembly: GCF_047496885.1. Classification (NCBI taxonomy): domain Eukaryota; kingdom Metazoa; phylum Chordata; class Chondrichthyes; order Carcharhiniformes; family Scyliorhinidae; genus Scyliorhinus; species Scyliorhinus torazame. The sequence continues at coordinate 20,360,156 of NC_092725.1, read as the reverse complement.
CCACTCACTGACCCCCCCCACTCACTGATCCCCCCACTCACTGACCCCCCCCCCCACTCACTGACCCCCCCACTCACTGACCCCTCCACTCACTGACCCCCCACTCACTGACCCCCCCACTCACTGACCCCCCCACTCACTGACCCCCCTCACTCACTGACCCCCCCACTCACTGACCCCCCCACTCACTGACCCCCCCCACTCACTGACCCCCCCACTCACTGACCCCCCCCCACTCACTGACCCCCTCACTCACTGACCCCCCCACTCACTGACCCCCCCCCACTCACTGACCCCCCCCACTCACTGAGCCTCCTCACTCACTGACCCCCCCCACTCACTGACTCCCCCCACTCACTGACCCCCCCACTCACTGACCCCCCCACTCACTGACCCCCCCACTCACTGACCCCCCCACTCACTGACCCCCCCACTCACTGACCCCCCCCACTCACTGACCCTCCCCACTCACTGACCCCCCCACTCACTGACCCCCCTCACTCACTGACCCCCCCACTCACTGACCCCCCCCCACTCACTGACCCCCCCACTTACTGACCCCCCCACTCACTGACCCCCCCCACTCACTGACCCCCCCACTCACTGACCCCCCCACTCACTGACCCCCCCCACTCACTGACCCCCCCACTCACTGACCCCCCTCACTCACTGACCCCCCCACTCACTGACCCCCCCCACTCACTGACCCCCCTCACTCACTGACCCCTCCTCACTGACCCCCCCCCACTCACTGACCCCTCCACTCACTGACCCCCCCACTCACTGACCCCCCCCACTCACTGACCCCCCACTCACTGACCCCCCAACTCACTGACCCCCCCACTCACTGACCCCCCCCACTCACTGACCCCCCCCACTCACTGACCCCCCCCACTCACTGACCCCCCTCACTCACTGACCCCCCCCACTCACTGACCCCTCCACTCACTGACCCCCCCACTCACTGACCCCCCCCACTCACTGACCCCCCCACTCACTGATCCCCCCCACTCACTGAACCCCCAACTCACTGACCCCCCCACTCACTGACCCCCCCCACTCACTGACCCCCCCCCACTCACTGACCCCCCCACTCACTGACCCCCCCACTCACTGACCCCCCCACTCACTGACCCCCCCACTCACTGACCCCCCACTCACTGACCCCCCGCATTCACTGACCCCCCCACTCACTGACCCCCCACTCACTGACCCCCCGCATTCACTGACCCCCCCACTCACTGACCCCCCACTCACTGACCCCCCGCATTCACTGACCCCCCCACTCACTGACCCCCCCACTCACTGACCCCCCCACTCACTGACCCCCCCCACTCACTGACCCCCCCACTCACTGACCCCCCCCCACTCACTGACCCCCCCAGTAACTGACCCCCCCACTCACTGACCCCCCCCACTCACTGACCCCCCCACTCACTGACCCCCCCACTCACTGACCCCCCCCACTCACTGACCCCCCCACTCACTGACCCCCCCACTCACTGACCCCCCCACTCACTGACCCCCCCCACTCACTGATCCCCCCCACTAACTGACCCCCCCCACTAACTGACCCCCCCACTCACTGACCCCCCCACTCACTGACCACCCCCCCACTCACTGACCCCCTCACTCACTGACCCCCCCACTCACTGACCCCCCCCACTCACTGACCCCCCCCCCACTCACTGACCCCCCTCACTCACTGACCCCCCCACTCACTGACCCCCCCACTCACTGACCCCCCCACTCACTGACCCCCCCACTCACTGACCCCCCCACTCACTGACCCTCCCACTCACTGACCCCCCCACTCACTGACCGCCGACACTCACTGACCCCCCCACTCACTGACCCCCCCCACTCATTGACCCCCCCACTCACTGACCCCCGACACTCACTGACCCCCCCACTCACTGACCCCCCCCACTCATTGACCCCCCCACTCACTGACCCCCCCACTCACTGACCCCCCCCACTCACTGACCCCCCCACTCACTGAACCCCCCCACTCACTGACCCCCCCACTCACTGACCCCCCCACTCACTGACCCCCCCACTCACTGACCCCCGACACTCACTGACTGCCCCACTCACTGACCCGCCCCACTCACTGACCCCCAACACTCACTGACCCCCCCCACTCACTGACCCCCCCCACTCACTGACCCCCCCCACTCACTGACCCCCCCCACTCACTGACCCCCCCCACTCACTGACCCCCCCCACTCACTGACCCCCGACACTCACTGACTGCCCCACTCACTGACCCCCCCCCACTCACTGACCCCCAACACTCACTGACCCCCCCTACTCACTGACCCCCCCACTCACTGACCGCCCCACTCACTGACCCCCCCCCACTCACTGACCCCCAACACTCACTGACCCCCCCACTCACTGACCGCCTCACTCACTGACCCCCCCCCACTCACTGACCCCCAACACTCACTGACCCCGCCACTCACTGACCCCCCCACTCACTGACCCCCCCACTCACTGACTCCCCCCACTCACTGACCCCCCCCACTCACTGACCCCCCCCACTCACTGACCCCCCACTCACTGACCCCCCCACTCACTGACCCCCCCCCCACTCACTGACCCCCCCCACTCACTGACCCCCCCACTCACTGCCCCCCCACTCACTGACCCCCCCACTAACTGACCCCCCCACTCACTGACCCCCCCACTCACTGACCCCCCCACTCACTGACCCCCCCACTCACTGACCCCCCCACTCACTGCCCCCCCCCACTCACTGCCCCCCCCACTCACTGACCCCCCCACTCACTGACCCCCCCACTCACTGCCCCCCCCCACTCACTGACCCCCCCACTCACTGACCCCCCCATTTCTGACCCCCCACTCACTGACCCCCCCCACTCACTGACCCCCCCACTCACTGACCCCCCCATTTCTGACCCCCCACTCACTTACCCCCCCACTCACTGACCCCCCCACTCACTGACCCCCCCACTCACTGTGTCCCCCACTCATTGACCCCCCCCACTCACTGACCCCCCCACTCACTGCCCCCCCACTCACTGACCCCCCCATTTCTGACCCCCCACTCACTTACCCCCCCACTCACTGACCCCCCCCCACTCACTGACCCCCCCACTCACTGTGTCCCCCACTCACTGCCCCCCCCACTCACTGACCCCCCCACTCACTGACCCCCCCATTACTGACCCCCCCACTCACTGACCCCCCCATTACTGACCCCCCACTCACTGACCCCCCCACTCACTGTGTCCCCCACTCACTGACCCCCCCCACTCACTGACCCCCCCCACTCACTGACTCCCCCCCACTCACTGACCCCCCCCACTCACTGACCCCCCCCCACTCACTGACCCCCCACTCACTGACCCCCCATTACTGACCCCCCACTCACTGACCCCCCACTCACTGTGTCCCCCACTCACTGACCCCCCCCACTCACTGACGCCCCCACTCACTGACCCCCCCCACTCACTGACCCCCCCCACTCAGTGTCCCCCCCCACTCACTGACCCCCCCCCACTCACTGACCCCCCCCCACTCACTGACCCCCCCCACTCACTGACCCCCCCCGCCACTCACTGACCCCACCCCACTCAATGACGCCCCCAGTCACTGACCCCCTCACCCCCCTACACACTTCAGGGCAGCATGGTAGCACAATGGTTAGCACTGTGGCTTCACAGCTCCTGGGTCCCAGGTTCGATTCCGGCTTGGGTCGCTGTCTGTGCGGAGTCTGCACGTTCTCCCCGTGTGCGCGTGGGTTTCCTCCGGGTGCTCCGGTTTCCTCCCACAGTCCAAAGACGTGCAGGTTAGGTGGATTGGCGATGATAAGTTGTCCTTGGTGTCCAAAAAGGTTAAGAGGGGTTATTGGGTTACGGGGCTAGGGTGGAAGTGAGGGTTTAAGTGGTCGGTGTCGAGTCGATGGGCCGAATGGCCTCCTTCTGCACTGTATGTTCTATGTTCACTGACCCTCCACCCCCCCACTCACTGACCTCTCCATAGCTCTATCTCTCCTCTGATACAGCTCGCACACCTCTCACATAGCTCGATGTGTTGCTAATATCAATGATGTTGGTGAACCACAAGTCTTTCCCTTATATCAATCAAATGGCCACACAACCAGTTAGTTAGTTCAAAAGGTGGTTTATTTACACACATAAGAGTTATCTCGACATGCAAACACAATATCTATTACGAGTTAAACTACACCTATCAGCTACAATAACCTATACTTAACTTCAGGGCGACCGGCACTGTGCAAATGGATACGGCCTTTATTTGGATTTCACTTGGCTGGTTCGAAGGAAGTGGCTCTGTCTCTGCTTCAGGTAGCGATCGTTGGTCTTGGACTTGGCTGGCTGTTCCTGCTACGATTGGATTGGCCCCGGCCGGATCCAAAAGAGACAGAACACATCACTGCGCTCCCTTTTATCCCTCTGGGATTTGGCGCTCTTTGGGGCGGTCCTTAACCTTGGACCCAATAGTTCGACAGGGCTCTGATCACTCTCTTCGATTTCGGCCAATAAAGGGGCGGGTGCCTTGGTGGCTGGGCGGGTCCTTAGCGGTCATTGACGTTGGTAGTTGTGCTTTGAGTAAGGGGAGTGGCGCCGATCAGTCTGTGGCTGCACCGGTTGCTTGATCGGAGTTCTATTGTCCTGGGAAAATGGGCCAAAGAAATGCAAATGAGTTTTAAAATTTGTTTTAAAATTGCGACCTTGCCTCTATCGGCTTGTTATGAAACCTTCACCCAAAAGCTTGTCTGTAATTTTTGAATTAGAAAACTGCGAGTTCTTCTAAAAAGTAACAACTTTGCTGGCAAGTCCTTCTGATATTAGGATCTTGAGGTAGAGCATTTGACCAGCATGGAATTATCATTCAGATGTTTTGGAAAGTTCAAATTGTATTGCTGCCAAACTGCAGATTTATCATGTTTTAGATACAAACTGACCTTCCCAATTCTCAATTTGTGCAGCTAAATTTCAAACTCAAACACAATCCTTTCCAATGAGATCTCATCGCAGCCCTCATCGCCAGCTTCCTGCCTCTCCCCAATAACACTTCCTCCGCTGCTGATTCAAACCTTTCTATCTCCTCTTTAACTTTGTTTACTGTCCCCCACATCCACTGCACTCTGGGGGCGAGATTCCACACATTCACCATCCTTTGAGTCAAGTAATTCCTCCTCATTCCTGTTTTAAATCTGCCGCCCCTTCGCCTCAAACTATGGCCTCCCAGTCTGGAATGTCCAACAGCGGGAAACATCCGCTCTCCATCTATCCTGTCGACCCCCTTTAGCATCTTACATTTCTCTAATTCCTCTAACTCAAGAGAGTGTCGGCCTAAATAACTCAGGAAAAGAAGATGATTCAGGCGGTGAATGTAAATATCAGGGACGGTGTCGGGTTTCTCGAGTGTTGTTGGGAGCCGCGCTCATCCAGGCAAGTGGAGAGTGTCCCATCACACTCCTGACTTGTGACGTTGTAGATGGTGGACTGGCTTTGGGGCGGGGAGGGTGAGTCAGGAGATGAATTACTCTGCACAGGATTCCCAGCCTCTGCTATTTATTGTTGGTTATTGTGATAAATGATGCAAGACGCTGGTCTCCTTGGTAACGACCACAAATGGGAGGAAGTTTTCACATTTGAGCAGATGCTTGTTGTTTGAGGTTTCTGCCTTTCCGTCCTCCTTTTCCGTTGCTTGAGACAGTTAGAGCTCACCAACATCTTGAGAACAATTCGAATGTGCCCCTCCGCCGGGTGAATGATGATCAGTTAGCGACAGGAGCTGGCTTCCCAACCTCCTGCAGACGGAGCAGGAAAGGCCCAGGCTGCATCCAGGGCCTAGTGTTGAGTGAATCCCGTCTAGTGAGGCAAGAGAGCGGGAGGCCTGCGGCAAGAGAGAGACACACACATGCGGAATGAGCCAGTGAGGATAGAGACACGGAGAGAGAGAGAGTCAGAACTAGTGAGTGTGAGAAAGAGGGAGAGAGGGGAAAGAGAGAGAGGAAGAGATGGGGTGAGAGAGACAGAGAGAGAGAGAGAGAGTCAGAATTAGAGAGTGTGAGAAAGAGGGAGAGGTGTTAAAAAGAGAGAGAGAGTCAGAACTCGTGAGAAAGAAAAAGAGATGGGGAAATATAGAGAGAGAGGGAGAGATGGGGGTGAGAGAGATAGAGAGAGAGTCAGACTAGTGGGTGTGAGAAAGAAGGGGGGATGGGGCAAGAGAGAGAGAGAAACAGAGAGAGTCAGAACTAGTGAGTGTGAGACAGAGGGAGAGAAGGGGCAAGAGAGAGAGAGGGAGGGATGGGGAAAGAGAGAGAGAAACACAAGAGAGAGAGACAAAGGGACAAAGAAAGAGAGAAAAAGACAAAATGAAAGATTGGGAGAGTTCTGGGTGATGTGTTAGGCGCTCTGCTACACAGACGAACCAACACGGTTGCGAATGGTACAACTCAGTTTTATTGCTAACATTTATTTACAGTGGTAAACTGGTTACTGAGGTTCGATCATAACCCTAGAATCTGTGGACCTATTCCTAATACTATCTTGTAGTGGCACTCAGCACATGGTGGATGTCTGAGTGGCTTGCTGTGAGCTCTGTGCCCTGAGCTGTCTCCTGCTGGAATGCTCAGGAAGTGTCGTGTTCTCTGTTTTGTACTGTGCATGCTCTTGCCTGTGATTGGTTGTGGTGTTGTGTGTGTTGATTGGTCCGCTGATCTGTCCATCAGTATGTATGTATGTTTGTGCTATGATGTTTACCTGAATATCATGACATCCGCCTTTTTTACAAGAACATGTGCGTATGTGGTTATAAATAGAGATGTGTACTGAGTGCAGCTGGATGTGTGTGTGCGCAATATTTACAGCATGTACATGGGGTTAAACTATATACAAGGGGCGATGTCGGGTGCGACATAACAACGAGGCTGTACCAGGAACAAAGAACGGGGAAATGTTGAACGACAAAACAAATTCCTGTAACAACAAGGAAGAACAGAAACATATTAACACAGCGGTATTATGAGTTCAATGTACAAACAGGCTCATAAGTCCAGTCCAGTAGGTGGGCGATGAATTCGGGTTGACCGCCTCAAGGGTGGGTCTGGATCCACCGGCTGAGGAATGGGCCTGGCCACGGGCGAAGATGGAAGGGGCATGGTGGCGGGAAGCTCCACAAAGTCGATATCAGGAACAGGAGGGCGCGGTGTCGGTGTAATTTCCCGTAGCAAGCGTGGAAGAAGGCGAAGAGCCCGGCGATTGCGCCTACGAATGGATCCATCAGGCATGCGAACCAGGAACGAGCGGGGAGCCACGCGTCGGAGAACTTCGGCAGGTGCTGACCAGCCACCTTCCGGTAGGTGGATGCGGACGTTGTCTCCAGGCGTCAGGGCGGGAAGATTAGTTGCACGTGTGTCATATGCCCTCTTCTGGCGACCGTGCTGCTGTTGCATTCTGTGTAGTACCGGAGCATGGTTGGTTGTGGGAACCAGAGTGGATGGCACAGTGGTCCTGAGGGCGCGACCCATCAACAGCTGGGCTTGTGAGAGGCCAGTGGTTAGTGGGGCCGAGCGATAGGCTAGCAGGGCTAGGCAGAAATCCGATCCGGCAGCAGCAGCCTTGCAGAGGAGCCGCTTGATGATGTGAACGCCCTTCTCCGCCTTTTCATTTGACTGGGGATGCAGAGGGCTGGACGTCACGTGTGTGAAGCCATACGAAGCAGCAAAGGACGACCATTCCTAGCTGGCGAAACAGGGCCCATTGTCCGACATGACAGTCATCGGAATGCCGTGGCGAGCAAAGGTGTCTTTGCAGGCCCTGATGACAGCGGACGATGTCAAACCGTGCAGGCGTTTGACCTCTGGATAGTTGGAAAAGTAATCAATGACGATGACATAGTCCCTGCCGAGCGCGTGAAAAAGGTCCACACCCACCTTCGCCCAGGGGGACGTCACCAGCTCATGGGGCAGAAGCGTCTCAGGAGGTTGCGCCGGCTGAAACCTTTGGCAGGTGGGACAGTTGAGCACCATGTTGGCAATGTCAGCACTGATGCCCGACCAGTATACCGCCTCTCGGGCCCTCCGTCTGCACTTCTCGACCCCCAGGTGACCTTCGTGTAGTTGGTCGAGGACCAGCTGGTGCATGCTGTGCGGAATCACAATCCGGTCCAGCTTTAGGAGGACACCATCAATGACGGCCAGGTCGTCCCGGACATTGTAGAACTGCGGGCACTGCCCTTTGAGCCACCCTCCCGTCATGTGGCGCATCACCCGTTGTAGAAGGGGGTCGGCCGCAGTCTCTCGGCGAATACGAGCCAGACTGGAGTCGTCAGCCGGCAGATTTGCCGATGTGAAGGCCACCTGCGCCTCGACCTGACAGACGAACCCCTCCGAATCGGGCGGCGTGCTCACTGCTCTAGACAGGGCATTCGCAATGATGAGGTCCTTACCCGGGGTGTAGACCAGTTTGAAGTCATACTTCCTGAGTTTAAGTAGGATGCGCTGGAGGCGAGGGGTAATCTCGTTCAGGTCCTTGTTTATGATGCTGACCAGGGGGCGGTGGTCAGTCTCAACGGTAAACTGGGGGAGACCATACACGTAGTCATGGAACTTGTCTATTCCAGTTAGCCAACCCAGGCACTCCTTTTCGATCTGCGCGTAGCGCTGTTCTGTGGGGGTCATGGCCCGCGAGGCATAGGCGACCAGGGCCCATGACGCAGTGCATCCCGCTATAGGAGTACCGCCCCAATGCCGGACTGGCTGGCATCAGTCGAAATTTTAGTGTCACGAGATGTGTCGAAAAATGCCAATACCGGGGCTGTGGTGAGCTTAATTTTGAGCTCCTCCCATTCCTTCCGGTGCGTGTGTAGCCACTGGAACTCCGTGGACTTCTTGACGAGGTGACGCAGAGCCGTCGTGTAGGAATGAACTTCCCCAGGAAGTTGACCATGCCTAGGAAGCGTAGCACTGCTTTCTTGTCTGCCGGCTGCGGATTGGCTGTGATGGCGCTCACCTTGTCTGCATCCGGACGGACTCCTGACTGGGAAATGTGGGCCCCCAGGAACTTCAGCTCGGTTTGGCCGAAAGAGCACTTGGCTCGGTTGAGGCGCAGGCCGTTTTCCCGTATGCGCGCAAAGACGCGCTGGAGACGATTGATGTGCTCCTGTGGTGTGGTGGACCAGATGATGACGTCGTCCACGTAGACGCGCACCCCTTCGATGCCCTCCATCATCTGCTCCATGATCCTGTGAAAGACCTCGGATGCTGAGATGATGCCAAATGGCATTCGGTTGTAGCAGAACCTGCCGAAAGGGGTGTTGAAGGTGCACAGCTTCCCGCTGGACTGGTCCAGCTGGATCTGCCAAAAACCCTTCGAGGCATCCAGTTTCGTGAAGATTTTAGCCGGGCCATTTCGCTCGTGATCTCTTCCCGTTTGGGTATGGGGTAGTGTTCCCTCATTATGTTGTTGTTGAGGTCTTTCGGGTCAATGCAGATCCAGAGCTCGCCGGAGGGCTTCTTAATACACACCATGGAGCTGACCCATGGCGTGGGCTCCGTGACCTGGGATAGGACCCCTTGGTCCTGGAGATCCTGCAGCTGCTGCTTGAGGCGGTCTTTGAGTGGCTCTGGGACCCTGCGAGGTGCGTGAATGACCGGGATGGCGTCCGGTTTGAGCCGTATTCTGTAGGTGTAGGGCAGTGTGCCCATGCCCTCGAATGCCTCCTGGTTGTGGGCGAGGAGCGAGTGGAGCTGTGCCCTGAATTCTGCATCCGAGAAGTCAGATGTGCCTTCTGGAGACAGAGCATGGACTCGTTGCACAAGGTGGAGAGCCTTGCATGCCTGTGCGCCTAGCAGGGAGTCCTTTGATGATCCGGCTATTTCGAATGAGAGTGTGGCCGTGTGTGTGTTGTGTGTCACCTGGAGCCGGCAGGATCCCATAGCCGGGATAACGTTCCCATTGTAGTGACCATCCTGCAACGGGACGGCCGAATTGGTGGTCTGACCTTCATGGCGTAGAAGGATGGCCATGCTATGAGGCTGGCGGAGGTGCCAGTGTCCAGACGGAATGTTATCGGTGATCGGTTGACCGTTAGGGTGGCACACCATTCATCACCCGGATTGACGCTGTTCACTTGCAACGGCTGGTGGGTCCTGGTTGGCGACATCCGGTTCCCATCAATGACCGCAACACGGAAGGCGTCCCGGTCGTCTGTGTCACTGGTCTGGATATCGTCTGGGCACGACTCGTAGTAAGGAGGCTGAATGGTCTGCACGTCCCTGCGAGGTTGTCGGAGTTGGGGAACATTGGCAGGTTGAGCTGCTCGACAGCAGGCAGCGTAGTGGCCCACCTTGCCATAGCGGAGGCATTGTCGGTTTCTTGCGGGACATTGCCGCTTTAAATGTGCGGCTCCGCAGTTGCCGCACGTCGTGACGTCATGGCGTTCGTTGCGCCCCCGCGCATGCGCAGTTCGGTCTTGCGTCGTGCGCGCCTGCGCATCACATCCCTCAGTGCCGACAACGTTTTTGGCGCGCACAAACGCGGGAGGCCTCGAAAAGCGTGCGAAATGGCCGCCCTCGTCCGGGCCGCGGGCCGGGAGGAACTCGGTCGCCTGGACCCGTTCGGCCGCGCAGGACGCCTGCCTCGCCGATCCGGCCGCCTGAAATTGGGTAGAGCGGCTGGTCGCGTTTTCGTGCAGGACACAGGTTTCGATTGCGGAGGCTAGGGTGAGGCCTTTAATTTTTAAGATCTGCTGGCGTAGGGTGCCCGAGGTGACCCCAAAAACAATCTGGTCCCGAATCATTGAATCGGAGGTGGTGTCGTAACCGCAGGACTGCGCGAGGATACGGAGGTGTGTTAGGAAAGATTGAAAAGGCTCATCCTTACCCTGCAGGCGCTGCTGGAAGAGAAACCTCTCGAAGCTCTCGTTGACCTCGACGCTGAAGTGTTGGTCAAGCTTGAGAAGGACCGTCTTGTACTTGGTCTTGTCCTCACCTTCCGCGAACACCAGGGAGTTGTAGACATGGATGGCGTGTTGACCTGCCGTGGAGAGGAGGATGGCTATCTTTCTGGTGTACGAAGCGCTCTCCTTTTCGTTGGCTTCCAGGAAGAGCTGGAAGTGCTGTTTGAACAGCTTCCAATTTACGCCGAGGTTTCCAGCGACTTGTAGCGGCTGCGGCGTGCTGACGGTGTCCATGGCGCAGGATGGCAGATTCCAGAGGATCTGTAGGTAGGTCCCACAGTTACTCCTGGTACTATGATGTGTTGGGTACTCTGCTACACAGACGAACCAACACGGTTGCGAATGGTACAACTCAGTTTTATTACTAACATTTATTTACAGCGGTAAACTGGTTACTGAGGTTCGATCATAACCCTAGAATCTGTGGAGCTTATTCACGAGCTCAGCAGTGACCACATGCTTGTGCTCTGCTCATGGTTAACAGGAGGAGTTCTGCACTCCTCACAGGGCAAGCTTTCTGTCGCTGTGTCATCACATGACCACACGGTCTACATCTCAAATCCCCTCCAGCTTCATCAACCCTCCCTATCTGTAACGTCCAGCTTCACCAACCGTCCCAGACTGTGTGACCTCCTCCAGCGCCTACAACCCTCCCTATCCCTGTAACCTCCTCAAGCCCCAACAACCCCTACCTATCCCTGTAACCTCCTCCAGCCCTACAACCCTCCCTATCTCTGTAATCTCCTCCAGCCCTGACAACCCTCCCTATCTCTGTAACCACCTCCAGCCCTTAGAACCCTCCCTATCCCTGTAACCTCCTACAGCCCTACCTATCCCTGTAACCTCCTCCAGCCCCTACAACCCTCCCTATCTCTGTAACCACCTCCAGCCCTGACAACCCTCCCTATCTCAATAACCTCCTCCAGCCCCTAGAACCCTCCCTATCTCTGTAACCTCCTCCAGCCCCTACAATCCTCCCTATCTCTGTAACCTCCGCCAGCCCCTACAAACATCCCTATCCCTGTAACCTCCTCCAGCCCCTTCATCCCTCCCTATCTCTGCAACCTTCTCCAGTCCCTACAACCCTCCCTATCTCTGTAAACTCCTCCAGCCCTTACAACCCTCCCTATCACTGTAACCTCCTCCAGCCCCTACAACACACCCTATCTCTGTAACCTCCTCCAGTCCCTACAACCTCCCTATCTCTGCAACCTCATCCAGCCCCTACAATCCTCCCTATCTCTGTAACCTCCTCCAGCCCCTACAACCCTCCCTATCTCAATAACCTCCTCCAGCACCTAGAACCCTCCTTATCTCTGTAACCTCCTCCAGCTCCAACAGGGATAGGAGTGTTTGATGGGGACAGTGTAGAGGGAGCTTTACTCTGTGTCTAACCCCGTGCTGTACCTGTCCTGGGAGTGTTTGATGTGGACAGTGTAGAGGGAGCTTTACTCTGTAACTAACCCCGTGCTATACCTGTCCTGGGAGTATTTGATGGGGGCAGTGTAGAGGGAGCTTTACTCTGTATCTAACCCCGTGCTGTACCTGTCCTGGGAGTATTTGATGGGGGCAGTGTAGAGGGAGCTTTACTCTGTATCGACCATGTGCTGTACCTGTCCTGGGAGTGTTTGATGGGGACAGTGTAGAGGGGTCTTTACTCTGTAATTAACCCCGTGCTATACCTGTCCTGGGAGTATTTGATGGGGGCAGTGTAGCGGGAGCTTTACTCTGTATCTAACCCCGTGCTGTACCTGTCCTGGGAGTGTTTGATGGGGACAGTGCAGAGGGAGCTTTACTCTGTATCTAACCCCGTGCTGTACCTGTGCTGGAAGTGTTTGATGGGGACAGTGTAGAGGGAGCTTTACTCTGTATCTAACACCGTGCTGTACGTGTCCTGGGAGTGTTTGATGCGGACAGTGGAGAGGGAGCTTTACTCTGTATCTAACCCCGTGCTGTACCTGTGCTGGGAGTATTTGATGGGCACAGTATAGAAGGAGCTTTACTCTGTATCTAACCCCGTGTTGTACCTGCCCTGAGAGTGTTTGATGGGGACAGTGTAGAGGGAGCTTTACACTGCATCTAACCCCGTGCTGTACTTGTCCTGGGAGTGTTTGAAGGGGACAGTGTAGAGGAAGTTTTACTCTGTATCTGACCCCGTGCTGTACCTCTCCTGGGAGTGTTTGAATGGGGACAGTGGAGAGGGAGCTTTACTCTGTATCTAACCCCGTGCTGTACCTGTCCTGGGAGTGTTTGATGTGGACAGTGTAGAGGGAGCTTTACTCTGTAATTAACCCCGTGCTATACCTGTCCTGGGAGTATTTGATGGGGGCAGTGTAGAGGGAGCTTTACTCTGTGTCTAACCCCGTGCTGTACCTGTCCTGGGAGTATTTGATGGGGGCAGTGTAGAGGGAGCTTTACTCTGTATCGACCATGTGCTGTACCTGTCCTGGGAGTGTTTGATGGGGACAGTGTAGAGGGAGCTTTACTCTGTATCTAACACCGTGCTGTACGTGTCCTGGGAGTGTTTGATGCGGACAGTGTAGAGGGAGCTTTACTCTGTATCTAACCCCGTGCTGTACCTGTGCTGGGAGTATTTGATGGGCACAGTATAGAAGGAGCTTTACTCTGTATCTAACCCCGTGTTGTACCTGCCCTGAGAGTGTTTGATGGGGACAGTGTAGAGGGAGCTTTACACTGCATCTAACCCCGTGCTGTACTTGTCCTGGGAGTGTTTGAAGGGGACAGTGTAGAGGAAGTTTTACTCTGTATCTAACCCCGTGCTGTACCTCTCCTGGGAGTGTTTGAATGGGGACAGTGGAGAGGGAGCTTTACTCTGTATCTAACCCCGTGCTGTACCTGTCCTGGGAGTGTTTGATGTGGACAGTGTAGAGGGAGCTTTACTCTGTATCGACCCCGTGCTGTACCTGTCCTGGGAGTGTTTGATGGGGACAGTGTAGAGGGAGCTTTACTCTGTAATTAACCCCGTGCTATACCTGTCCTGGGAGTATTTGATGGGGGCAGTGTAGAGGGAGCTTTACTCTGTGTCTAACCCCGTGCTGTACCTGTCCTGGGAGTATTTGATGGGGGCAGTGTAGAGGGAGCTTTACTCTGTATCGACCAGGTGCTGTACCTGTCCTGGGAGTGTTTGATGGGGACAGTGTAGAGGGATCTTTACTCTGTAATTAACCCCGTGCTATACCTGTCCTGGGAGTATTTGATGGGGGCAGTGTAGCGGGAGCTTTACTCTGTATCTAACCCCGTGCTGTACCTGTCCTGGGAGTGTTTGATGCGGACAGTGAAGAGGGAGCTTTACTCTGTATCTAACCCCGTGCTGTACCTGTGCTGGGAGTATTTGATGGGCACAGTATAGAAGGAGCTTTACTCTGTATCTAACCCCGTGTTGTACCTGCCCTGAGAGTGTTTGATGGGGACAGTGTAGAGGGAGCTTTACACTGCATCTAACCCCGTGCTGTACTTGTCCTGGGAGTGTTTGAAGGGGACAGTGTAGAGGAAGTTTTACTCTGTATCTAACCCCGTGCTGTACCTCTCCTGGGAGTGTTTGAATGGGGACTGTGGAGAGGGAGCTTTACTCTGTATCTAACCCCGTGCTGTACCTGTCCTGGGGGTGTTTGATGGGGACAGTGTAGAGGGAGCTTTACTCTGTATCTAACCCCGTGCTGTACCTGTCCTGGAAGTGTTTGATGGGGACAGTGTAGTGGGAGCTTTACTCTGTATCTAACGCCGTGCTGTACCTGTCCTTGGAGTGTTTGATGGGGACAGTGTAGAGGGAGCTTTACTCTGTATCTAACCCCGTGCTGTACCAGTCCTGGGAATGTTTGATGGGGACAGTGTAGAGAGAGCTTTACTCTGTATCTAAACCCGTGCTGTACCTGTCCTGGGAGTGTTTGATGGGGAAGGTGTAGAGGGAATTTTACTCTGTATCTAACCCCGTGCTGTACCTGTCCTGGGAATGTATTAAGGGGATAGTGTAGAGAGAGCTTTACTCTGTATCTAACCCCGTGCTGTACCTGTGCTGGGAGTGTTTGATGGGGACAGTGTAGAGAGAGCTTTAGTCTGTATCTAACCCCGTGCTGTACCAGTCCTGGGAGTGTTTGATGGGGACAGTGTAGAGAGACCTTTACTCTGTATCTAACCCCGTGCTGTACCTGTCCTGGGAGTGTTTGATGGGGACAGTGTAGAGGGAGCATTACTCTGTATTTATCCCCCTGCTGAACCTGTCCTGGGAGTGTTTGATGGGGACAGTGTAGAGGGAGCTTTACTCTGTATCTAACCCCGTGCTGTACCTGTCCTGGGAAAGTTTGATGGGGACAGTGTAGAGGGAGCTTTACTCTGTGTCTAACCCCGTGCTGTACATGTCCTGGGCGTGTTTGATGGGAGCTTTCTGTACGTGTGCCTGACAAGCTGAGCCACTGTGATACAGAGTGTGATGTCATCAGAATAGCTTCACGAAATCATTATGCCGTTTCACGATATTGTGGTGGGCATTCGTCCCTGAATGACTCCTGCCCGCTCTTTATTAATTAAAGGGCCAATTCTGGCAATTAGAAATGAAAATGCGACTCAATCTCAGCAACAAAGAAATGCATGAACTCTCGCACTTATCGCTGGAGGTGAGGGTGGAAGAGAGAGGGGTTAATGAACACAATTTACAGTGCAATCGGGATGCTGGGTGTTATTTTTATAACCTTTTGGTTGGTATGAAGTCTCAGGCTGAATAGTAAATGGTGGATTATTCAAGGCCACTATCGCAGCATACAGACACAATACGTCTGGCAGAATGACGGCCCCTCTCAAGGCCGGCTTTTCTCCAGCCTAATGACCAGGCCCAGCTGAGCAGGCCCCCACCCTCCAGCGGGTCGGCTCATATTCCACAATTCAAATGGGGAGGTCGATTAGGGTATCCCTGCGGACCTCGTGAGGGGTTATTACACTTAGCGAGCAGCTCTAGCAGGCCAGAGCAGGGCCCCAGAGTGCTTGCTGCGGTCTGGTCAGATCGGCTGTTGCATTTTCAAATCAGTTATCATCATATCCATTTAATGTGACGTTCCTCAGAGTGAACGGAGCCAAAGACACGGGACAGAGGGGAGATCAGTGATTTGTTATGTTGTCGGTGTAACATAAGCGGCTTCCTTGTGGTTACTTGACAAAGGACGGTTCAGACGTGGAGATAACTTCAACACGTTTATTAAACTATTTACACTTCTATTACACGGGTTCGACACAACTGCTAATCCTACTATAGCTACCCAGACTGATTAACCAGCTGCTGCAATCCACGTGGTGGGTGTAATATTGAATCAACCCTTTGTCTGTTCTCACTGACTGTCTCCACTGGAAAGAGGCAGATCATATGTGTGGTGTCCTTTATATATGGGTTGGTGTAATGTCCCCCTGTGGTCGTGTCACCTCCGTGTGTATCGTGAATGTCCATTGGTCGTGTCCTATCTACCTGATCTATTGGTTGAGTGTGTGTGATGTTTCTGGTGCTCCCACTAGTGTCTAGCTAGCCTACATGCATTTACATTGATGCACATCACCACACTCTGGAATGAGAGAGATGAACGGGGACCTCGGGGAAACAAAGCGAGAGGTGCGGGCATGGTTAGACTGATCAGTGACTCGGAAACATCGTGGCAATTGCTTGGGGAGAAGGTAGAGCGTTTGGAAATGCAGTTGTGAGTGATTTGGGCAGGCAGCCGTTTAACCTGGCGTGATGGGAAGGGCCTTCCCCAAGGGATGTAAATGTGAGGTTATCCGCTTTGGGAGCAACAATAGGAAGGCAGATTATTATTTGAATGGGTGTAAATTGAGAGAGGTGGATACTCAACGAGACCTTGGTGTCCTCGTGCATCAGTCGCTGAAAGTAAGCGGGTTCAGCAGGCAGTAAAGAAGGCAAATGGTGTGTTGGCCTTCATAGCGAGAGGATTTGAGTAGACATAGAATTTACAGTGCAGAAGGAGGCCATTCGGCTCATCAAATCTGCACCAAACCTTGGAAAGAACACCCCACACCTATCCCCGTAACCCAGTAACCGCACCTAACCTTTTTTTGGACACTAGGGGCACTTTAGTGTGGCCAATCCACCTAACCTACACATCTTTGGAATGTGAGAGGAAACCGGAGCACCCGGAGGAAACCCACGCAGACACGGGGAGGACGTGCAGACTCCGCACAGACAGTGACCCAAGCCGGAATCGAACCTGGAACTCTGGAGCTGTGAAGCAACTGTGTTAACCAAAGCGCTACCGTGCTGCCCACGAGTAGGTGAATAGAGATGTTTCACTGCAATTGTACACGGCCTTGGTGAGGCCACATCTGGGGTATTGTAAGCGGTTTTGGGGTCCTTATCTGAGGAAGGATGTTCTTGCTATGGAGGGCGTGCAGCGAAGGTTTACCAGGCTGATTCCTGGGATGGCGGGACTGTCATATATATAAGGAGAGGGGGTTGGATTACAAGGAGAGGTTGAGTAGACTGGGACTGTACTCATTGGAATTTAGAAGGATGTGGGGGCACCTTTTAGAAACATATAAAATTATGAAGAGAATAGATAGGATAGATGCGGGCAGGTTGTTTCCACTGGCGGGTGAAAGCAGAACTATGGGGCATAGCCTCAAAATAAGGTGAAGTAGATTTAGGACTGAGCTTAGGAGGAACTTCTTCACCCAAAGGGTTGTGAATCTATGGAATTCCTTGCCCAGTGAAGCAGTAGAGGCTCCTTCATTAAATGTTTTTAAGAGAAAGATGGATAGTTTTTTGAAGAATAAAGGGATTAAGGGTTATGGTGTTCGGGCCGGAAAGTGGAGCTGAGTCCACAAAAGATCAGCCATGATCTCATTGAATAGTGGAGCAGGCTCGAGGGGCCAGATGGCCTACTCCTGCTCCTAGTTCTTATGTTCTTCTGTTCTTATGAGAGACTAAGTCGGTTAGGATTATATTCGTTGGAGTTTAGAAGAGTGAGAGTGAATCTCATAGAAACTTGTAAAATTCTAACAGGATTAGACAGGGTAGATTCAGAATGTTGCCGATGGTGGAGGAGTCCAGAACAAGGGGTCATAGTTTGAGGGTCAGGGGTAAACCTTTTGGAACTGAGGTGAGGAGACATTTCTTCACCCAGAGAGAGCGGTGAATCTGTGGAATTCACTCCCACAGAAAGTAGTTGAGGTCAAAGTGTTGTGTAATTTCAAGCAGGAATTAGATACAGCTCTGGGATAAAGGGATATGGGGGGAAGGCGGGATCAGGATATTGAACTTGATGATCAGCCGCGATCATAATGAATGGCGGAGCAGGCTCGAGGGGCCGAATGGCCTCCTGCTGCTTCTATTTTTTATGTTTCTGTTTCCTCAGCTCTCTACATCTTCCTGCTTCTCTGTGTACAGAATGACGGGACCTTTGGGCATGAGCTGTGGAATGTTCTGAGAGGGACTTTTCTGGAAGGTAATTGTTGAGGAATGAGCACGACATCACAATCGGATGAGGGCGAATGATCTTGGGGTTGCTTCCTGGTTCCAATTCACTTTGTGTTGTCAAGTCTGATGTCTGAGATCCGCGGTTTAAAGTAAAAAGTCATGTTTTCTCTGTGAAATCACACTGAACGATCCTGTGTTGCTCTCAAGCGCGTAACACTGCAGGGTTGAAGGCTACACACTTACATCTTCAAAGACCTATATTGGTAAAACCCAATGCCAATCGAGTACCCAAGTGTAGCGCACTCCAAAATCCAGAGTGAGTGCAATACAGATAAAAGCAAATTACTGCGGTCGCTGGAATCTGAAAGAAAATCGCTGGACAGTCTGACAGCATCTGTGGGGAGAGAAGGGAGCTAACATTTCGAGGCTGGATGACTATTTGTCGAAGCTGCAGAGAATGGGAAATAGGATGAGTTTTATACTTTGGGTGGGGGGGGGGGGGGGTGCGTAGAGCAGTGGGGCTCGATAGAGGTCCAGCGAGAGGAGGTTGGTCCAGATGTCGTGGAGACAAAGGGAATGTAAATGGTGGTGATCGTGGCTCAGAAGGGTGTTGACAGCAGCACAGTGAAAGATCAGTTATGTTAATAAGTCTAATACACACTGCCTCGCGCACAACTTCACCGCAGTGTTAATGCAAGCCTACTTGTGACATGACAGATTATTATTATATTATTATACCCATGGCAACAGAATGATTAGAAGACATCGAGAGTTCATCTTGCTGTCCCTATGGAGGCCTGCTCCGCCATTCATTATGATCGCGGCTGATCATCAAGTTCAATATCCTGATCCCGCCTTCCCCCCATATCCCTTTATCCCAGAGCTGTATCTAATTCCTGCTTGAAATGACACAACACTTTGACCTCAACTACTTTCTGTGGGAGTGAATTCCACAGATTCCCACTCTCTGGGTGAAGGAATTGACAACAATTCTACCTTCGGTCTCTGCATGTTTACCGCCACTAGATCATAGACACATAGAAATATCAGAATAACAACATAGGGACAGCTAGATGAACTCTCGATGTCTTCTAAACATTCTGTTGCCATGGTTATAATAATATGATAATAATCTGTCATGTCACAAGTAGGCTTACATTAACACTGCGGTGAAGTTACTGTGAGAATCCCCTCGTCGCCACATTCCGGCGCCTGTTCGGGTGCACTGGGGAGAGTTCAGAATGTCCAAATTACCTGACAGCGCGCCTTTCAGGACTTGTGGGAGGAAACCGGAGCACCCGGAGGAAACCCACGCAGACACGGGGAGAACGTGCAGACTCCGCACAGACAGTGACCCAAGCCGGGAATCGAACCTGGGACCCTGGAGCTGTGAGGCAGCAGTGCTAACCACTGTGCTGCCATGCTGCCCTATACAGCTCATCCAATCATTTGATTGCTATAAACACAGTGAAAAGATCAACATCTCCAGACCGTCATTTTCATCCGCGATATACACTTGCCGTGAAGCTGCTTTGTCATCCATCCCAGCTTGGCAGAATGTTCTTTAACGATTCCAGAGATGAGTTGTGGTGGTGGGGGGATGGATTTTAGTCACAAAGAACAACGAACAAAGAACAACACAGCACAGGAACAGGCCCTTCGGCCCGACAAACCTGTACCGGCCATGATAGCGCCCTTGTGTTTGTCAAGATGCCTTTTGAACGCCGTTTATGTATCTGCTTCCACAACCTCCCCTGGCAACGCGTTGCAGGCACTCACCACCCTCTGCGTAAAAAACCTGCCTCGCACATCTCCTCTAAACTTAGCCCCACGGACCTTAAACCTATGCCTCTTGATGACGGACCTGGGAAAGAATACCTGCCCATCCACTCTATCCATGTCCTCATAATCTTGTAGACCTCTATCAGGTCACCCCTCAACCTCCGTCGTTCTAATGAAACAGTCCGAGTCTATTCAACCTCGCCGCATAGCTAACACCCTCCAGACCAGGCAACATCCTGGTAAACCTCCTCTGCACCCTCTCCACAGCCTCCACATCCTTCTGGTGGTGTAGCGACCACACTTGCTCGCAATATTCCAAGTGGGGCCTTACCAAGGTTCTCTACAACTGTAGGTTTGTAGGTTAAGGTTTGAAGAACCTGTGGTGTTGGGCGTTCTGGCACACAGATGAGCCAACACGGTTGTATTTGGTCCAACGCTGTTTTATTCAAACTTACTATCTACAGTTTTATCTTGATACTCTGGACGTGGGGCTCCCTGTCTGTGATGTTAAAACAGGTCCTGTCCTTGTCCTTGTCCCCAGATCTACTGACCACCAGGTGTCGTGTTTGTCCTTTTATACTGTCCCTGTCCTTGTCTGTGATTGGTTGTGGTGTTGTGTGTTCTGATTTGTCTGTTGGTGTGTCCATCATGATGTGTGTGTTTGAATACCATGACAGAACCCGGTGGTTGTTCACCTTGGGGGGGGGAAGGAGATGGAGGGAAGATCCGATAGAGATGTACGAGATGGTGACAGGATTGGTTAATGGAGAGAGAGAGAAGCTCTTCCGATTGGCTGGCGGTACAAGGACCAGCCGGGAACACGTAGCGAAGGTTATTTAAGAGATGTGTGGAGGGCGGGGTGGGAATATGAGGGAGGACCTTGTTAGACCGTCGGTGGCAGTGACCTGCAGCTCATGAGGAGGATGGGTGTGGAGATGATGAATGATTTCAATTGGGCAGGCATGTGAAGGAATTGAACTAACTGGGCAGAATCAAGAGAGCGGGAGTGGTAGGTGGTGGGGGTGCGGGGGGAGATAATGGGGACTGACTGGATTGCTCTGCAGAGAGCTAGTATGAACAGAATGGGCCAAATAGCCTCCTTCTGTGCTGACGTAACGAGTCTAAGGTGCAGTATCACACACACCTTCATAATTCTATTTGCTTTAGAATGAATCACCCAGCAATAATTTACGGAACCATGCTGCCAAATCAAATATCCAGGGGGTTCCAATTCAGGGGAAGTGGTTTGAGCCAACTGAAGCTCCGAGCCAAAAGCACAATGAAGTCTTCAACAATGATACAGGTATTTGCACGGAGGGGACATATTTAATAAATGTCAAACCACAGACAACTCACCCAACAACAACGACCAGATCATACTGGTTCAGGATGGGCAATAGGCCAAGCTCACAATGAAAACAACGCAGGTAAGAAATCTTCCTCATTCTCACACGCACACGTATTAAAAAAAAAATCAAATGAGGCCAGACAGATTGGCCAAGTACACCAATTGTTAGTCGATGGACGTTTAGGGCGCAGTAATCGCCAGGTTTCGGTTGGCTGGGGAAAGGGACAAAGAACGATTGAGAGTCAGAATGATTAACTGGAGAGAAAGCAGATTCCATGGGGTGCGAATGGATGGGGCCCAGGTTCAACTGGAATCAAAGAGTGTCAGGGAAAACTCTAAGTGAACGGTGGGTTGTCTTCAGAGATAGCTCAGGCACAGACAAGGCATATTCCCATGAGTGGGAACATGAGAGCTAGGAGCAGGAGTAGGCCTTAGGCCCCTCGAGCCTGCTCCACCATTCAATGAGATCATGGCTGATCTTTTGTGGACTCAGCTCCACTTTCCTGCCCGAACACCATAACCCTTAATCCCTTTATTCTTCAAAAAACTATCCATCTTTACCTTGAAAACATTTAATGAAGGAGCCTCAACTGCTTCACTGGGCAAGGAATTCCATAGATTCACAACCCTTTGGGTGAAGAAGTTCCTCCTAAGCTCAGTCCTGAATCTACTTCCCCTTATTTTGAGGTTATGCCCCTTAGTTCTGCTTTCACCCGCCAAGGGCAAACACATCCAGAGCTTCCTGGTGACTAAACGGATAGAGAGCAAAGTGAAGAAGAAAAAGTGTACATATCACCAGGAACACAATGGAGAACCAGGTTGGATTCAGAAGGGAAGTGGGAAAACAAATAAAGGAAGCAAAGAGCGTGTACAAGGAGCTGACTCAAAATGGAGCCAAAAGGTGTATAAATATTAAAAGGATGGTAAGAGGAGGAGTGGGTCTGGTTAGGCATCATTTACCCATGGAGACGTGTCAGCGCTGAGGTATTACATGAATCCTGGGCATCTATCTTTACTAAGGAAGAAGATATCCAAGTCATGGTGTCAAAGTCAATATTTTCCCGCTTCTGTAGTAGAAAAATTCAACACACTCGTTAAGACAGAATAACAAGCTTTATTGTGAAAACAACTGCTTGCAGTAATGGCTGAAACTTGAAGTCAGAGAGCAGTCAACAAAACTGCTGAGTCTTTCACAAGTTCCGCGCTTTCGCGGAGAATTAGCTCAATATTTATACATTAACTTTATCAAGATTATGTGACAACAGTACGGTCAGGAGTTTGATCGGAAATACAAACGGAAGCATAGACCAGACCATGTTTGGTCATATCACTCATACCATTATTTAGTCCTCGGAGGGAACATTGAAAGGTCGGAATAGACTTGTTTCTTCCTGAACTTATCTTTGTTTTAAATTCCTGCGGCCCTGGGTTATGACGAGTTAGTTTTATCAGGAGTTGCCGAGGTCCGGTGTTTTGGGATGGCTCGACCTTCGCTGATTTTTTCAGACTTCAAGTTATGCAGAGTTGGCCTACGGCCAGACAGCTCTGAAAATGGTTCGGGCGGCATTCTTTACCTGGGCCTGGGGAGCTGGAATGAGTGGTTTCAGTCTATCTGGTATTGTATCAAACCTTTTGACCAGTCTTCCCATTGACCAGTTTTCCCATCATGCCATGACTTAATTTGTACCATGTCACAATGGCTAAAACATTTCACGGGTTACAATTTGGACTGGATCTTTACATTCCTGATGTAATTGGGGACTTCCATAATGTCACATCCTACTTCCTACCCAGCAGTGCCAGTCATCGAGACTGCCAAGACTTGGAGGCTGCCGACGATCGAATTGGGCAGGTGCGAAGACCCACCTCCATTCGGCCCTGTTGCTATCAGCGGCTCCTCTATTTAACGTTATTCCTGCCAATCAGAGCAGAATAGAGCCACAGGACTGTCAATTAATTTTAACATTTAAAAAAAAAATCACCTTAAAAAATTGGATTATGATACAATACAGCATTACTCCTCCCTACCGTTTTACAAACAACATGGATTACAAAGTGCTTCTTAAGCTACAATAGTCTCATTAACACAAAGTCCCTTTTAAGTATTGCTGCTATATTTATTTGGTTATAAATATTGCGGTCAATATGGTCGCCTTTCTTAATCCTAATTGTGAGTGTACTTTCCGAGTCGCCAGGGATCTCTCGATACTGCCACAAGGTTCAACCCGAATACCGATCAAAGAGCCAATACACCAGTTAGTTAGTTCAAAGTCAATAGTATTTATTTACACACACTGTAAGATCTACTCATGCACAACAGTACTACAAACTAAACTATCTCTAACGCCTATACTTAACTTCGGGTGCCCACTCAGTCAGAGGAACAATGGCCGTTGTTCGGATCTGAGGCTGTTGGGTTCGAAGGTATACAGGAGAACAGCTAAGGTCGTCCGTCTGGTAGCGAGCGTTGACCTTGAACTTACTTGCTTCTGGTGATGCTAATGGATGGGTCTCTCTGCTTGAGAGCCAAATCCAAGAGAGTGAATCTCTCGTGGGGGTTCCTTCTTATACTTGGAGGGGCTGAGCGCGCTTTTAGGTGGGCCTTAAACTTGGTCCCAATTAATTGGGCAGCTTCTCGATCATTGTTATCGATCTTAACTAATAAAGGGGTGGGTGCCCTGATGGCTGGGCGTGTCTTAGGTGGCCATTGGCCTTGCTTCGTTTGTGTGTTTCGGTTGGGATACTGGCGCTGGGATGTCTGTAACAGTATCAACTACCTGAGTGTTAGTCCTTTGTTCCTCGGAGATGGGCCATCAATATGCTAATCGACCCAGAGTTTCGATCCGTCTGGTAACTGCTTCCCAAATATACATTCAGGCACTGTGCCTGCTTGCTGTCTAGCATTGTCCACATTTCCCTACGTTCTTTGTGAGAGTCCATTTTGTGTTCTGGAAGTGGCCATCCCAGATGGCTACAGCATACAATATGACGATGGACAAATGCACTCCCAACTCTGAACGCCACATGAATATTCATGGATATCTCCTCAGAAACCCCCCCAAGATGATCGTCACATGACAGTTTCCAAACTCCACTCCGAAAACACGTTTTAAACTCTTCTCTCATAATTACGCTTTCCTTTCGTAGTTCGTATTCCGAAATCCAGTCCAGGTTTTACAAATGGCATTTTTAAACAAACTGTCTGCTCCACTTTTAACAGTGAATCCAGTCCAGCATTTCACACCAACACCTTCAGGATTTCTTTGCCTTGACTACTGTACAAACTGTTCACAATTGCTTTAACTCTCGATTCGCAGACTGTATTAAAGTAGCAGCAGGCATTTGATTTACCTTTGAAGGCTGCTGTCCCACATTTAATCAGGTTACTGCAATTGTCTCTTCAACTCGGAATACCCGTTTTACTCTTCCTTGAATTCTTCTGCGCATTACCTTGGTCTCTGCTGACTGAACTCCACTCGCCTTAAACATTCTTTCTATCCCAATTCCTGGTTATCTGGACTGTAGCTTGTACTTTAGGAAGCCTGCCTCTTTGCAGCTCCCAACTGTTCTTCTGGCAGAGTTGAGAGATGTCCACTCCCAAGTTCCTGTCTCCAACTGCCAATAAACACAGCAAAAACGAAAATTTGGTTTTGAAATATTTTGATTGAGATTTTAACAATTGTGATACAAAGTTTACACAAAACCAAACAATAACCCATAAAGTACAGCAATAATCCCCCACCCCCTGCAGCCATATAAACAAAACTCCACCCCACATCCTACCCCCGCCCCCCCCCCTCCCACCAACCAACCCCGTAACAGCTAACAGTGACCAACTCTTTGAAGTACATTATGAACGACTGCCCTCTCCGGTAAAACCCGGCCAACTTGACCCTCTCAAGGTGCAAAAAACTCCACCAGGTCACCCAACCACACCGAGGCGCTTGGCGGTGGAGTCGGCCTCCCAGCCCATGAGGACCCCCCCTCCTCGCCACAAGTGAGGCAAAGGCCAAGGACGTCTGCTCCTGTAACCCCCCCCCCCCCCCCGTCTGGAGTTCTGGAACATCTCAATCCCCCGAAATCGCAACTGCGTTGTCGTGGCTCCAACCCCATGTTCAGGATTTGCGACGTGGAAGAGTTAAAAGGACCTCCCGAAGCCGATCAGCTGTGAGCATGACCAGGGCATGAGCACACGGCGTGCCGGTCTCCCTCAAACACTGACTGCATCCAACCCCTACCCCAATGAAAAATCATTCATTCTTGCCTGTTCTTAAAAAATATTTGATTCAAATATTTGCATAAACAAACAAACAGATCAAATGAAAGCAGAAATGAAATTATACAAAGTAATAAATAACCAACACCCTCCCTGCCTTACTCCTCCTGCCCCATTTTCACCCCCTTAGCTCCCCCCCCCCCCCGCCCCCTCTGCTGACACCTCAATCCTTCTTAAAGAAGTCAATGAATAGCTTCCACCTCCGAGGGGGTACGTCAATTCATCGACCCACCCCTCAAGACGAACCTGGCCTTCTCCAACCTCAGGAATTCCTCCAAGTCGCTCACCCCCACCCCCCCCCCTCCCGCTTTTGGCGGCTCCGAGCTCCTCCACCCGAGCAAGATCCGTCTGCAGGCTATCAGGGAGGCAAAGGCCAAGACATCGGCCTCTCTCGCCCCCGGGTCTTCCGACACGCCAAATATCGCGCCCTCTGCACTCAGGGCCATCCCCACACCCAACACCTCAGACATGAACCTGCCAGAATCCCTTCAGCTTCGGACAAGCCCAAAACACATGGGCGTGATTTACGGGCCTCCCCACACACTGCCCACGCCTGTCCTCTACTCCCTCAGAGAACCTACTCATCCTCACCACTGTCATAATATCCACTCATGTATATAATAAGAAGCAGACAGGCAGTGATTGACACACAGGATAACCAATGAACACACACGACACATAACAACCAATCACCAGACAGGACACCACCGCTACAAAGCACACAGGGCATTAAGACTCCCCCTCTCTCTACAGGACACAGCTACTGGGATAGTTAGAGTGCACAAGCCAGTGAGCACTATCACCATGATGTAGAGAGTTAGTCTGGTCAAGTTAGATTAACAGAGTGTCAACTCACAGCAGACTATGTACAGCAATCAGGAAGTTCAATAAAACAGAGTTGGACCATCTCCTGCATCGGAAGCCTGGTGTCAACCACATTGCTGTGGGTCTGGAGTCACATGTAAGCCAGACCGGGTAAAGACGACAGATTTCCTTCCCTAATTAGTGAACCAGATGGGTTTTTATGACAATCGATTCATGGTCAGCTTTAATTCCAGATTATTTTTTTATTGAATTCAAATGACACCATCTGCCATGCTGGGATTCGAACCTGGGTTCCCAGTGCGTCTCTGGGTTACTAGTCCAGCGACAATACCACTACACTGCCTCCCCTGTGAACTACTTTAAAATGAATGAGGCTTTGCCTCGCACACGATGAGGAAGCATTCACCCTCTGCGGCCCTGCACATCCCTCTCCTCCCATGTCCTGCCCTCCAACTCCCCTCCCAGTACTTCCTCCCGCTTCTGCTTTATGTCTCCCACCGGGGTCCCCTCCCAGTCCATCAGCTCCCTGTAGACCTCAGACACCTTCTCCTCCCCGATCTCCTCCTTCGACAACACCTTGTCCGACAGCCCCAAGGGCAGTAACCCGAGAAAGGACAAAGAGACACAGCCTGAGTGAGTGAGACACATCCAGAGTGGGAATTTGGAACTTGGTAATTTGGTGCAGTGAGGTAACCAGGAAAGGTAAGTGGTAAATCTAATTCTGTTGTTTTTCAGTTAAAAGTGCAGTGTAGATTAGTGTCTGATTGGCTGAAGCTGCCCCCACCCTAATTGCTGAGAGGCAGTTATCTGTCAGTCACCTGAGGCCTGTTTAGGGGCACAAAGGTACACATTGTATTCTTCTCATTGAAGTTTAAGTAGTGTGAGTCACCCTGGTCAGCTGAAGTCTGTATAAAAGACAGACAGAAAGCGCACTCAGTAAGCTTTGCGCAGGTCAAAGAGACACAGCCTGAGTGAGACACATCCAGAGTGGGAATTTGGAACTTGGTGATTTGGTGCAGTGAGGCAATTTGGTGCAGAGTGGGAGAAGGTGCTTTTTCCTGACTGTTTTGTTCTCTCTTTTTCTTCTGGCCTGTAACTTTTAATCAGCAGGGAGAGAACCAGAGAGCATCTGAGACCCTCGGAAGGCAAGTAAGTGGTTTTTACTCATTTTTACTTTTATTACCTTTTCAAATTGTGTGTGTGTGTGTGTGTGTGGGGGGGGGGGGGATCTGAAGTGACATCACAGCAAAGCTGTGACCTGAGTGGCTGGTTGGGAATCTACATTAAATTTAAAAAATAAGCATTGGTAAACTAATTAAACATAATTACTTAATTATAATTTAGAGGGGTATCTAAGCCAGAGATCGGAGAGTACTGTATTTAGCTTTTACATTCATAATAGAAATCTAGTGCTATGAAACATATAGTTAACAGGAACTTTTTTTTTTTAACTTTTAAAATTAATTTACTAATTAATTGACACAATGTCAGTTAGAGGGGTGCAGTGCTCTGACTGTGAGATGTGGCAGGTCCGGGAGGCTTCCAGCGTCCCAGATGGCTTCATCTGCAGAAAGTGCACCCAACTGGAGCTCCTCACAGACTGCATGGTTCGGGTGGAGCAGCAGTTGGATGCACTTAGGAGCATGCAGGTGGCGGAAAGCGTCATAGATCGCAGTTATAGAAATGTGGTCACACCCAAGGTGCAGGCAGAGAAATGGGTGACCACCAGAAAGGGCAGGCAGTCAGTGCAGGAATCCCCTGTGGTTGTCCCCCTCTCGAACAGGTATACCCCTTTGGATACTGTCGGGAGGGATAGCCTATCAGGGGAAAACAGCAACAGCCAGAGCAGTGGCACCATGGCTGGCTCTGATGTTCAGAAGGGAGGGTCAAAGCGCAGAAGAGCAATAGTCATAGGGGACTCTGTAGTCAGGGGCACAGATAGGCGCTTCTGTGGACGTGAAAGAGACTCCAGGATGGTATGTTGCCTCCCTGGTGCCAGGGTCCAGGATGTCTCCGAACAGGTAGAGGGCATCCTGAAGGGGGAGGGCAAACAGGCAGAGGTCGTTGTACATATTGGTACTAACGACATAGACAGGAAGGGGCATGAAGTCCTGCAGCAGGAGTTCAGGGAGCTAGGCAGAAAGTTAAAAGACAGGACCTCTAGAGTTGTAATCTCGGGATTACTCCCTGTGCCACGTGCCAGTGAGGCTAGAAATAGGAAGAGCGAGCAGCTAAACAGCTGGTATAGGAGGGAGGGTATCCGTTATCTGGACCACTGGGAGCTCTTCCGGGGCAGGTGTGACCTATATAAGAAGGACGGGTTGCATCTAAACTGGAGAGGCATAAATATCCTGGCAGTGAGGTTTGCTAGTGTCACACGGGAGGGTTTAAACTCGTATGGCAGGGGGGTGGGCACGGGAGCAATAGGTCAGAAGGTGAGAGCATTGAGGGAGAACTAGGGAATAGGGCCAGGATGGCTCTGAGACAGAGCAGACAGGGAGAAGTTGCTGAACACAGCGGGTCTGGTGGCCTGAACTGCATATGTTTTAATGCAAGAAGTATTACGGGTAAGGCAGATGAACTTAGAGCTTGGATTAGTACTTGGAACGATGATGTTGTTGCCATTACAGAGACCTGGTTGAGGGAAGGGCAGGATTGGCTGCTAAACGTTCCAGGATTTAGATGTTTCAGGCGGGATAGAGGAGGATGTAAAAGGGGTGGCGGAGTTGCGCTACTGGTTAGGGAGAATATCACAGCTGTACTGCGGGAGGACACCTCAGAGGGCAGTGAGGCCATATGGGAAGAGATCAGGAATAAGAAGGGTGCAGTCACAATGTTGGGGGTTTACTACAGGCCTCCCAACAGCCAGCGGGAGATAGAGGAGCAGATAGGTAGACAGATTTTGGAAAAGAGTAAAATCAAGAGGGTTGTTGTGATGGGAGACTTCAACTTCCCCAATATTGACTGGGACTCACTTCGTGCCAGGGGCTTAGACGGGGCAGAGTTTGTAAGGAGCATCCAGGAGGGCGGAGAGCTTCTTAAAACAATATGTAGACAGTCCAACTAGGGAAGGGGCGGTACTGGACCTGGTATTGGGGAATGAGCCCGGCCAGGTGGTAGAAGTTTCAGTAGGGAAGCATTTCGGGAACAGTGACCACAATTCAGTAAGTTTTAAAGTGCTGGTGGACAAGGATAAGAGTGGTCCTAGGGTGAATGTGCAAAATTGGGGGAAGGCTAATTATAACAATATGAAGCGGGAACTGAAGAACCTAGATTGGGGGTGGATGTTTGAGGGCAAATCAACATCTGACATGTGGGAGGCTTTCAAGTGTCAGTTGAAAGGAATTCAGGACCGGCATGTTCCTGTGAGGAAGAAGGATAAATACGACAATTTTCAGGAACCTTGGATAACGAGATATTGTAGGCCTCGTCAAAAAGAAAAAGGAGGCATTTGTCAGGGCTAAAAGGCTGGGAACAGACGAAGCCTGCGTGGAATATATTACGGGCAGCACGGTAGCATTGTGGACAGCACAATTGCTTCACAGCACCAAGGTCCCAGGTTCGATTCCGGCTTGGGTCACTGTCTGTGCGGAGTCTGCACATCCTCCCCGTGTTTGCGTGGGTTTCCTCCGGGTGCTCCGGTTTCCCCCCACAGTCCAAAGATGTGCGGGTTAGGTGGATTGGCCATGATAAATTGCCCTTAGTGATCAAAATTTCCCTTAGTGTTGGGTGGGGTTACTGGGTTATGGGGATAGGGTGGCGGTGTTGACCTTGGGTAGAGTGCTCTTTCCAAGAGCCGGTGCAGAGCCGATGGGCCGAATGGCCTCCTTCTGCACTGTAAATTCTATGATAATCTATGATAAGGAAAGTAGGAAGGAACTTAAGCAAGGAGTCACGAGGGCTAGAAAGGGTCACAAAAAGTCATTGGCAAATAGGGTTAAGGAAAATCCCAAGGCTTTTTACACGTACATAAAAAGCAAGAGGGTAGCCAGGGAAAGGGTTGACCCACTGAAGGATAGGCAAGGGAATCTATGTGTGGAGCCAGAGGAAATGGGCGAGGTACTAAATGAATACTTTGCATCAGTATTCACCAAAGAGAAGGAATTGGTAGATGTTGAGTCTGGAGAAGGGTGTGTAGATAGCCTGGGTC
This sequence comes from Scyliorhinus torazame, assembly GCF_047496885.1. Taxonomy (NCBI): domain Eukaryota; kingdom Metazoa; phylum Chordata; class Chondrichthyes; order Carcharhiniformes; family Scyliorhinidae; genus Scyliorhinus; species Scyliorhinus torazame. Next base: position 20,329,384 of record NC_092725.1, on the reverse strand, counting down.
ACATTGAGATCCAAAAAGCTGAGGTGTTGGGCGTCTTGAAAAATATTAAGGTAGATAAGTCCCCAGGGCCTGATGGGATCTACCCCAGAATACTGAAGGAGGCTGGAGAGGAAATTGCTGAGGCCTTGACAGAAACCTTTGGATCCTCACTGTCTTCAGGTGATGTCCCGGAGGACTGGAGAATAGCCAATGTTGTTCCTCTGTTTAAGAAGGGTAGCAAGGATAATCCAGGGAACTACAGGCCGGTGAGTCTTACGTCAGTGGTAGGGAAATTACTGGAGAGAATTCTTCGAGTCAGGATCTACTCCCATTTGGAAGCAAATGGACGTATTAGTGAGAGGCAGCATGGTTTTGTGAAGGGGAGGTTGTGTCTCACTAACTTGATAGAGTTTTTCGAAGAGGTCACAAAAATGATTGATGCAAACAGGGCAGTGGATGTTGTCTATTTGGACTTCAGTAAGGCCTTTGACAAGGTCCCTCATGGTAGACTAGTACAAAAGGTGAAGTCACACGGGATCAGGGGTGAGCTGGCAAGGTGGATACAGAACTGGTGAGGTCATAGAAGGCAGAGAGTAGCAATGGAAGGATGCTTTTCTAATTGGAGGGCTGTGACTAGTGGTGTTCCACAGGGATCAGTGCTGGGACCTTTGCTGTTTGTAGTATATATAAACGATTTGGAGGAAAATATAACTGGTCTGATTAGTAAGTTTGCAGACGACACAAAGGTTGGTGGAATTGCGGATAGCGATGAGGACTGTCGGAGGATACAGCAGGATTTAGATTGTTTGGAGACTTGGGCAGAGAGAATGCATTTTGGAAGGTCTAATGCAGGTAGGGTTTATACAGTGAATGGTAGAACTCTCAAGAGTATTGAAAGTCAGAGAGATCTAGGTGTTCAGGTCCACAGGTCATTGAAAGGGGCAACACAGATGGAGGAGGTAGTCATGAAGGCATACGGCATGCTTGCCTTCATTGGCCGGGGCATTGAGTATAAGAATTGGCAAGTCATGTTTCAGCTGTATAGAACCTTAGTTAGGCCACACTTGGAGTATAGTGTTCAATTCTGGTCGCCACAGTACCAGAAGGATGTGGAGGCTTTAGAGAAGGTGCAGAAGAGATTTACCAGAATGTTTCCTGGTGTGGAGGGCATTAGCTATGAGGAGCGGTTGAATAAACTCGGTTTGTTCTCACTGGAATGACGGAGGTTGAGGGGCGACCTGATAGAGGTTTACAAAATTATGAGGGGCATAGACAGAGTGGATAGTCAGAGGCTTTTTCCCAGGGTAGAGAGGTCAATTACTAGGGGGCAAGGTTTAGAGTAGATGTACGAGGCAAGTTTTTTACACAGAGGGTAGTGGGTGCCTGGAACTTGCTGCCGGAGGAGGTGGTGGAAGCAGGGACGATAGTGACGTTTAAGGGGCATCTTGACAAATACATGAATAGGATGGGAATAGAGGGATACGGACCCAGGAAGTGTAGAAGATTGTAGTTTAGTCGGGCAGCATGGTCGGCACGGGCTTGGAGGGCCGAAGGGCCTGTTCCTGAGCTGTACATTTCTTTGTTCTTTGTTTGTTCTAAAGGACGGCAGTCCCCTCCTCACGAAATCCCCGACCTGCAAGTACCTAACACCATTCCCCGCTGGGCAGCTGTAGGAATCTGTAATTGATGGGATCTTAACTTGCCGAACTACGCCAAGTTTGGGGGAAGCTTAGTTGATGAATCAAGTCTTGGCGCAATACGACAAGTTGTCAGATTTGTAATATTTCTGGACTATGCCAAGTTGTTCGATTACTTGTATTATTCTACTGTGTAAAGTTGAAGGAATTTATATTATCTCTGCTATTCGGTTACCAGTAGCACTTTGCGAACACTGGGACTCAGCAGAAACTTCAGCTAAAACTTCTCAGGTGCCAAAAGTAATTGTTTTATTTGTAGTCGCTTGATTACAATTTGAAAGTCATTTAAAAGGCAATTCGTAGACAATTCGAAGCTTTCAGAGAATTACAGACATTATCTTTCTTTGCTTAGGCAGACAGCTCGAAAGTAACTTTTAAAAGGTCAAAGTCTGGCAATGAAACATGAAGAGAGAGAGAGCTAATCTTCAGCTAAACTCAAACTCAAAGTCAAAAGTACACTACATCACTGGCACAGACTAACAGAAAGACAGACTGACAGAATCAAAGATAGCAATTAAGGACAGATAACACTAAAATGGCGGGGGGAAACTTTTCAGTTATACACTTTCATATCTGTCTTAAGTCATCTATACTCACCCCAATATAATCCGAATTGGTTTGGGTTAGACTCAAACACATTTGATTTGATGGCAAGCCGTCCATCTTCAATGTGCAACATCAGCTTTTTAATTGTTTCATGTCTACATGTTATGGAATGTGATATTCTGCTAATCTTTACCAACAATAGACTGGTTTTTAAGCGAGCTTAGCTGTTATCTGCATTGTGGACAATGGTGCCTTCCTGTTGCTATGGTATTCAGTCCTTGTCCTTGACAATTAGCACAAGCAGTGTCAAATTGTTTTGCAACTGTGCTGTTATAATCTATAATGGAATTTTATGCTGTTTCATGTATCATGTTGAAGATCTGAATTTATGTGTACGAAAATTCTCATTTTTAAAATGAGTATTTAAACGGCTATCTTTTACCTATACTAGTTGTATTCGAAATACCTGGCTTCTACAGTCAGCCCTTTGATAAATCGAAAAATTAAGTGAGAGATATCAGAAAAGGTTAAATACATCATTAATGCGATAGGATAGGTAAAAGCGCAAAGAATCATTGCAGTTTTAAACAGTTAAATTGACACTTAAAATACAACAGGCATTTCAAAATAATTATTATAATTAATAAATTAATCATATTTGACCCTACTGATTCAGTATTAATAAATTATACAATATGTTAATAATAGTCAAATAGTTGATTGATCAGTAACATTTCAATAATAGTATTTCAGCTCAAGTTCATCGATTGGGGGTACAGTTGGGTTAGTTTGAATTATTCTGATATTTGGTCCCCTGCGTTTAGCGATTAGTTCTTTGATGCACTTAGCACATTGGTATGTTATGTAAATGATGAATACAGCTACACAGGAGAATGGGATTATTCTTATTGTGGACATTCCAGTGTGTCCCAGCCACCCGCAAATTTTATCCCAGAGAGGGATAACTTGGGGTGGATCAAGTTTATTGATTTTTTTTGGATATGTAATGCCAAATCTTTAACTTCTTTAGAGTTATCGGGAATGAAAGTGCAACACTCTGCACCAATCAGGGCGCAGGTTCCACCTTTTTCGGCTAGCACATAGTCAAGTGCCATTCGATTTTGTAATACCACGGTTCGAATTGCTCGCATTTCGTCAGAAATTTTATCTAGGGCAGTGGCGGTGTAATCGGCTACGTTTCGTATGATGGTTGTTATTTTATTCAATTTATTCTCCATCCTCATTTCCCGATAGAAAGGAATCATTCTATCAAAAATTGCATCTTTTAAGAAAATGGAACGTTTATTCCTTCGAGCAACTGCTTCTGAAGCATAAGGAAGATTAATCACATGACGAATAGCCGGTACAATGTATCCTAAATAGCAAGATCCTGACCAGGATGTTGGGAGCCAGGGATATGCTTTATTACCACAAATAAAATAAGTTCCATTATAAGCAGAATATAAGTAAATATTTTCTAAGAACCATCGGTCTTCGAATGTTTTATTATTTTTGAGATTAGGTATACCTGTTATCTTTGAGGACCGCAGAACTCTTTGTAAGAGATCGTTTGTACATTTATAAGCTGTGTTAACATCTACATAATTAGTACATAGAACATAGAACGATACAGCACAGTACAGGCCCTTCGGCCCACAATGTTGCACCGAAACAAAAGCCATCTAACCTACACAATGCCATTATCATCCATATGTTTATCCAATAAACTTTTAAATGCCCTCAATGTTGGCGAGTTCACTACTGTAGCAGGTAGGGCATTCCACGGCCTCACTACTCTTTGCGTAAAGAACCTACCTCTGACCTCTGTCCTATATCTATTACCCCTCAGTTTAAAGCTATGTCCCCTCGTGCCAGCCATTTCCATCCGCGGGAGAAGGCTCTCACTGTCCACCCTATCCAACCCCCTGATCATTTTGTATGCCTCTATTAAGTCTCCTCTTAACCTTCTTCTCTCCAACGAAAACAACCTCAAGTCCATCAGCCTTTCCTCATAAGATTTTCCATCCATACCAGGCAACATCCTGGTAAATCTCCTCTGCACCCACTCCAAAGCCTCCACGTCCTTCCTATAATGCGGTGACCAGAACTGTACGCAATACTCCAAATGCGGCCGTACCAGAGTTCTGTACAGCTGCAACATGACCTCCTGACTCCGGAACTCAATCCCTCTACCAATAAAGGCCAACACTCCATAGGCCTTCTTCACAACCCTATCAACCTGGGTGGCAACTTTCAGGGATCTATGTACATGGACACCTAGATCCCTCTGCTCATCCACACTTCCAAGAACTTTACCATTAGCCAAATATTCCGCATTCCTGTTATTCCTTCCAAAGTGAATCACCTCACACTTCTCTACATTAAACTCCATTTGCCACCTCTCAGCCCAGCTCTGCAGCTTATCTATATCCCTCTGTAACCTGCTACATCCTTCCACACTATCGACAACACCACCGACTTTAGTATCGTCTGCAAATTTACTCACCCACCCTTCTGCGCCTTCCTCTAGGTCATTGATAAAAATGACAAACAGCAACGGCCCCAGAACAGATCCTTGTGGTACTCCACTTGTAACTGAACTCCATTCCGAACATTTCCCATCAACCACCACCCTCTGTCTTCTTTCAGCTAGCCAATTTCTGATCCACGTCTCTAAATCACCCTCAATCCCCAGCCTCCGTATTTTCTGCAATAGCCTACCGTGGGGAACCTTATCAAACGCTTTGCTGAAATCCATATACACCACATCAACTGCTCTACCCTCGTCTACCTGTTCAGTCACCTTCTCAAAGAACTCGATAAGGTTTGTGAGGCATGACCTACCCTTCACAAAGCCATGCTGACTACCCCTGATCATATTATTCCTATCTAGATGATTATAAATCTTGTCTCTTATAATCCCCTCCAAGACTTTACCCACTACAGACGTGAGGCTCACCGGTCTATAGTTGCCGGGGTTGTCTCTGCTCCCCTTTTTGAACAAAGGGACCACATTTGCTATCCTCCAGTCCTCTGGCACTATTCCTGTAGCCAATGATGACATAAAAATCAAAGCCAAAGGTCCAGCAATCTCTTCCCTGGCCTCCCAGAGAATCCTAGGGTAAATCCCATCAGGACCCGGGGACTTATCTATTTTCAGCCTATCCAGAATTGCCAACACCTCTTCCCTACGTACCTCAATGCCATCTATTCTATTAGCCTGGGTCTCAGCATTGTCCTCCACAACATTATCTTTTTCCTGAGTGAATACTGACGAAAAATATTCATTTAGTATCTCGCCTATCTCTTCAGACTCCAGACACAACTTCCCATCCCTGTCCTTGACTGGTCCTACTCTTTCCCTAGTCATTCGCTTATTCCTGACATACCTATAGAAAGAACAAAGAACAAAGAACAAAGAAATGTACAGCACAGGAACAGGCCCTTCGGCCCTCCAAGCCCGTGCCGACCATACTGCCCGACTAAACTACAATCTTCTACACTTCCTGGGTCCGTATCCTTCTATTCCCATCCTATTCATATATTTGTCAAGATGCCCCTTAAATGTCCCTATCGTCCCTGCCTCCACTACCTCCTCCGGTAGTGAGTTCCAGGCACCCACTACCCTCTGCGTAAAAAACTTGCCTCGTACATCTACTCTAAACTTTGCCCCTCTCACCTTAAACCTATGCCCCCTAGTAATTGACCCCTCTACCCTGGGGAAAAGCCTCTGACTATCCACTCTGTCTATGCCCCTCATAATTTTGTATACCTCTATCAGGTCGCCCCTCAACCTCCTTCGTTCCAGTGAGAACAAACCGAGTTTATTCAATCGCTCCTCATAGCTTATGCCCTCCATACCAGGCAACATTCTGGTAAATCTCTTCTGCACCCTCTCTAAAGCCTCCACATCCTTCTGGTAGTGTGGCGACCAGAATTGAACACTATACTCCAAGTGTGGCCTAACTAAGGTTCTATACAGCTGCAACATGACTTGCCAATTCTTATACTCAATGCCCCGGCCAATGAAGGCAAGCATGCCGTATGCCTTCTTGACTACCTTCTCCACCTGTGTAGCCCCTTTCAGTGATCTGTGGACCTGTACTCCTAGATCTCTTTGACTTTCAATACTCTTGAGGGTTCTACCATTCACTGTATATTCCCTACCTGCATTAGCCCTTCCAAAATGCATTACCTCACATTTGTCCAGGTTAAACTCCATCTGCCATCTCTCCGCCCAAGTCTCCAGACAATCTAAATCCTGCTGTATCCTCAGACAGTCCTCATCGCTATCCGCAATTCCACCAACCTTTGTGTCGTCTGCAAACTTACTAATCAGACCAGTTACATTTTCCTCCAAATCATTTATATATACTACAAAGAGCAAAGGTCCCAGCACTGATCCCTGTGGAACACCACTGGTCACAGCCCTCCAATTAGAAAAGCATCCCTCCATTGCTACCCTCTGCCTTCTATGGCCTAGCCAGTTCTGTATCCACCTTGCCAGTTCACCCCTGATCCCGTGTGACTTCACCTTTTGTACTAGTCTACCATGAGGGACCTTGTCAAAGGCCTTACTGAAGTCCATATAGACAACATCTACTGCCCTACCTGCATCAATCATCTTAGTGACCTCCTCGAAAAACTCTATCAAGTTAGTGAGACACGACCTCCCCTTCACAAAACCGTGCTGCCTCTCACTAATACGTCCATTTGCTTCCAAATGGGAGTAGATCCTGTCTCGAAGAATTCTCTCCAGTAATTTCCCTACCACTGAAGTAAGGCTCACCGGCCTGTAGTTCCCGGGATTATCCCTGCCACCCTTCTTAAACAGAGGAACAACATTGGCTATTCTCCAGTCCTCCGGGACATCCCCTGAAGACAGCGAGGATCCAAAGATTTCTGTCAAGGCCTCAGCAATTTCCTCTCCAGCCTCCTTCAGTATTCTGGGGTAGATCCCATCCGGCCCTGGGGACTTATCTACCTTAATATTTTTTAAGACACCCAACACCTCGTCTTTTTGGATCACAATGTGACCCAGGCTATCTACACCCCCTTCTCCAGACTCAACATCTACCAATTCCTTCTCTTTGGTGAATACTGATGCAAAGTATTCATTTAGTACCTCGCCCATTTCCTCTGGCTCCACACATAGATTCCCTTGCCTATCCTTCAGTGGGCCAACCCTTTCCCTGGCTACCCTCTTGCTTTTTATGTAAGTGTAAAAAGCCTTGGGATTTTCCTTAACCCTATTTGCCAATGACTTTTCATGACCCCTTCTAGCCCTCCTGACTCCCTGCTTAAGTTCCTTCCTACTTTCCTTATATGCCACACAGGCTTCGTCTGTTCCCAGCCTTTTAGCCCTGACAAATGCCTCCTTTTTCTTTTTGACGAGGCCTACAATATCATTCGTCATCCAAGGTTCCCGAAAATTGCCGTATTTGTCTTTCTTCCTCACAGGAACATGCCTGTCCTGTATTCCTATCAACTGACACTTGAAAGCCTCCCACATGTCAGATGTTGATTTGCCCTCAAACATCCGCCCCCAATCTATGCTCTTCAGTTCCCGCCTAATATTGTTATAATTAGCCTTCTTGGCTTTTGGGTTTTCCTTGATCCTACCTGCCAAATACTTCTCATGTCCCCTCCTTGCTCGTCTTAGCTCTCTCTTTAGATCCTTCCTCGCTACCTTGTAACTATCCATCGCCCCAACTGAAACTTCACACCTCATCTTCACATAGGTGTAGAGGGTGCCATCTCTGCTACTCCACTACTGGGCCGATATCTGGGGTTTGAGTATCTGTGTGTGTCTCTCTCCAGCTGGCACTGAAACTTCAGAGGCCAGGGGATGCCGCACTGGGACACCTCCACGGAAGAGAGCACTGAATCAAGCCTGCCGTTTATCCCTAACCGGAAGCCTGAGGCTTATATCACACAGATATCCAGACCCCCACCAATGCCCAGGTGATTCTCTCTCTTGCCGGTGGTGCAACACCCACCCGGTTCCTACTTCGCTGAAGTAGCTTTCCCAAGAGAGAGAATAGGACACTGCTGTTTATTACCTAACCAGCAGCCTGTCCTGAGTGAATCGTTCAAGATGATCCTAGATTCTCGAACCCGGAATTAAGGTGAGGAATATCTTAAAAATGACTTGGTCAGAGATCGCTGGTGAGAGATTGAAGAATTTAAACGACTCCAATTATCAGCAAATCAAGGTTTATTGCAAAACCCAGGTCAAAATCATCAAACAGAAGAAATTATAATAAAATCTTAAACTCTAACACAAACTAAGTCTATTCAGAAAGTACTATAACGGACACAACGTCAAATCTTATTGTTACACAGTTTTAGCAATGACACAGAACACAAATCAAGTCCCCTTCCCCAAAGCCTCAACCACTATCAAGGTCAAGGGAGTTTCGCAAGCTGCTGCAGGGTACTTACAGTCACAGGCTGCAGGAGGTCAAGTCAAAGGTGGAGAGGTCAAGCCAAGAGACCCTCAATCGAAACACAGCCCCTTTTATATCCGTTTTACCTGGCTTTTTCCTGTGTTCGGCCAGCCCCTTTTGCATTGAATCCATAAGGTTTAAAGTTCCCGCTGGTCCTGCCCCCTTTGAGCCGGTCAGACCTGTCAAGATGGGAGTACCTCCCCTAGGTCCGCCTCCAGTCTGCTTTTTGAGATAACGAGGTTGAGCTCCCTTGTGAAGATTTTCAAAGTCTTCCATCTGCTCTGGAGATCGCTGCTATGTTGATGGGGTGTTGATTGGATTCTGCTCTGGTGGAGGCAAAGTCATTTACATCTGCATGGGGCTATGACCATCCCATTGTCCTGCTTGCAGGCAGGCCCCTTACAGCATTACCATGCCCCTTTGTCTCTGTGTTTAATCTTATCTAGTTGTCTGGCTCCTTCTTCCTTGTATCTCCTGGGGGGGGGGTTTGTAAATACCTATGCCCCTACTCAGCTCAGCGGACCAAGCCTGCTGGGAAATTTGGTTACGTTCCTTTGGCTGAAAAGTGTCCAGTTTAGTCTCTGGGTTTTATTCTTGGGCAGTCCAAAAAGGGCCGAATTGCCCGAAAACCTTACAGATGCCCCTTCGATACGTCCCTACCTGCTTGGACCGTATCGACACAGGTGAAGGGCAATCATTTCCTTTTGTGTGGACCGTAGGCCCCCCTCAACAACATGCGAAACTACAAGTCCCAAGACAGTTCCCTTAATCTAGGCTACCCCTAATTTCATTGAAAGGGAAAGACAAGACCATACTTAATTTAAACACAGTAACATACACACATTTCACCGGAACCCCAAACGTAAGGGTCCCTGTACATATATCACAATCAAGTAACTGAAACCCGCAAATCCATACAACTACTTACATTTGAATCTCTTTATTTCACTAAGGATCCTCTTTTCTGGGCTGCACTTCGCTTCTTCCCGTTGAAGGCTCTTCATTTTTCCTCCGTCGTCGATACCTGCAGCTGAGAGGTTCAGTACAACTGAGGCGACAGCATAATGTACCCCCTGGTACAACATTTTCTTTGTGGGGACAAACACTAAACCATTCTCAGGCCCCCCTGGTGGTGATCGGACAGTTGTGAGGGTCGATTGGTTGGGCTGTGGGCAGGGGTCGCTTTACCTGAATCAGCAGTTCGGTAGCTTTTACAGTCATCCCTTCCCTGGGCGTTACACATCCCTCCCCACTGCGGTCAATTCATCCCGTTCCCTGGGTTCTGCCACCACCTAACAAAAGTGATCGATGCCCCTTGTGGACATGCCTTGGTAGACCCCCATAAACACAAATAAATGCCCTGGTCAGAAGCCCACCACTTATCCCAGCAAACGGTGATCCTACCCGGTGACCCCGTGATGGTCCGGTAGGTGTTGTTGTCCAGGCGTTCCCAGTCCGAGGACCGATCCCTCATGTCCAGGCTCAGCTTCCTGAGCCACCACCATCTCCCCAAAGGAACGTCCCCCTTACAGGTTAAACACACCCGCCTGCCCTCAGTCACCCTAACCCGGTCAGTCGCCACCTGTATCTCCTCGCAGAGCACAGAGGCCTCTCCATAGGTGAAGCTCTGGTGGCTGGAGTACCTGGTCGAGTTCGACCCCAGCCACCCAGGCCACCTCCCCAGGTGTGAGTAGCGGGTCTGCTCTGTGGCCACCTGGTCTCCCTGTCCGGTAGTGACAAGAGGGGCTCTGCCGCCAGAGCACCCGTAGACGAAGGACTCTTCTGTCTCGCCTCTGCGGAGTTCTCCCGGTCCCACCATCGCCAAGATCATCAGCAAGCTCCACATCGTCGGGTGCCCCACCAGTAAAACAGACAAAACACATCCTTGCCTCTACAGAACTACCTACCTTAAAGTGCATGGCTTCTATCCAGCGGCGGCAGCAGCTTCCGCTTTTAAGTTGGGAAATTGACATGAAATTGCCGCAGCCTGTCTGTGGTTCTGTGTCCACAGCCCGGCTCCATCAGGGTCCTAGTGCCTGCTGCTTAATCATTATATCACTGCACTATGCGCTTCTGTGATCCCACGATCCTAAATAACCCACACACCACTTAACATTAATTTGAACAGGGGGGGAATGCTATATACAATGCCACCCGTCTCCGGGTGGCCAAATTAAAACTGGACCCCGCTATACTGGGGCTGTTCACCTGTTTGGACCAACGGCTCGGGCCAGACCTCCCCCTCCCGGGGGTCCGGACTGCCCCTTGCCTCTCCTTCCCCAAAGGGGTTCGGGGATCCCTTTCTGCTCCCTCCGGAGACTGGGCTACCTGTGGCAGCACTGGGTCTCCCTCCGGAGACTGGGCTACCTGTGGCAGCACTGGGTCTCCCTCCGGAGACTGGGCTACCTGTGGCAGCACTGGATAATGTCCTACATCCCTCACCGTTCCCTTCTACTGGGGACCATCTTACCGGGGGCCGGGTTCTAGGGAGGTGTGATGGGGACCATCTTACCGGGGGCTTGGAGACCCGATTGCTCCTTCGTCCCCTGGATGGTTCCCACGCCCAAGGTGATACCTCCCTCTCCTCTGCCTCCCTAGCCTCTATACTAAGGCAGGCCACCTGACCCACAGGTAATGGCTTGGGAATCGTTACTGTCCCTGGGCTGGGTGCTTGCAGCACTGTCGATTTCTTTGGGACTGCCCCTTCGGGACAGCACCTTGTCACCGGTTGTGTGACCGTGGAGTCAGGGACCTCCCCCACCGTCGTTAATTCTACGGGGGGTTTCTCCACTACCACCCCCAGTCTTCCCCCCACCTTGCTCTTTCTTGCCCTTATGGGGTGGAACAATTTAAATTGACTGATGTGGCGTTCGCATGGGTCCCACCTTAAGGGATTTAAACTGCAAATAGCCGCTGAGGAAGCCTCCAGAATGGGACCCTGCACCTGGACCGGACCAGGATCTGGGGCTAGAACTACCCCTGCACTCCCTTTTTCCTGAGGCTGCTCCCTGGGTAGTCATACGGGTTCTTGTGGTGTGGGTGCGGGCAGGCCCTGGCCCGTTGCCATTGCCACCTGTCCCGACCCAGCTGCTAGGCTCTGCAAAAAGGCTAAAAGTTTTTTTAATTCAATGGTTTCCGGGGCAGCTGCTCCTGCCGCCGGGGTCTGACTCTCTACTGCGGGAGCCCTCTCCTCCTTGCTAGGGTTCTCACACTCCCTCTTGAAATGCCCGGCCTTACCACACCCGTAGCATACCGGTCTCTTGTCGGAGGTCCGGGTGCCCTCATGCTTCCACTCTCTCTTAGGGGGTGCTGGCGCGATTTCATGCACCTTACCCTTAAGGGGCTTTTCCTCACTCCTCTCCCCATTGCGATATGCGAGGGTGAGTTTCCTAAGGACCTCTGCCTCATTAAGGTCCGGGGTCTGCGGGTCGAACCAGTGTTCGGCTTTTGCCCTAACGTTAGGGAGACAGTTGGCTACTAGGGTCTTTAGCCAGTGGGCTGTTCTCTCCCCTAAATTCTGTCTATCCGCGGGGACCCCGCACGCCTCCACATAGACAATCCACAGCCTGTCTGTGAACATATTGGGAGATTCCCCTGGTTGCTGCTTGGTTTCCCCCACCCTCATGAAAGGGCTCCCCAGATTCAAACCCATTGCCTCCAGCACAGCAGTCTGTGCTGCCGCCCATGTGTCAGGTTGTCCCCTATTCCCGGAGGTCACTGCCCTGCATAGCTGTGCATCTAGGGTCATCAGGAGCATCCTTACCTGCTCCCCCTCGTCGCAGTCATTAATGCTGGCTGCCTGCTCCACCTCCATAAAATGAAGCGACGGATCCCCTTTTGGAGTTAGCCTGGGAACGTGGGCCACCATCCCCCTGAGCGCGGATGCCCCATGAGGAATGATAATGTCGCCCTCAACCGGTCCCCTATTCGCCAGCCCCGCCGGGGGACCATACCTTCTCTGCCTGACAGGGCACATCTGCCCGACCTGGGGTTCCTGCTCCTCCGCCTCCCCGGCGTCCAGCTCTCCTGCCCCGTTGGGTAGCCCTCCTGTCCCCGGGCTAACTACCCATATAGGAGACGCCGCTATCTGGGGATACACCACTGACCCCCCTTGGACCTGCCCCTGACCGGGCGGTCCGAACCCTACCTGCTGACCCGGCCCCATCACCGGCATCCCAGGCAGCGGTCTGTCCCCATCCCATGGGGACCCACATACGAAACCAGGCGGACACGCCGCCAGCTGGGGGTACCCTGCCGACCCCCCTTGGATTTGCCCCTGAACGTGCAGTCCGATCCCCCCCTGCCGACCCGGACACAATCCCGGTGCCTCAGGAGGTGGTCTATTCCCCTTAGCCTTTGGGGAATCATCCGCTGCGAGGAGCACCTTGCCCCTTGGGAACCCCCCTGGACCTACCAGGTGTACCTGTCCCCTGACCTTGGACAAGGTCTCCTCCAACTCTGTTATCCGTGCCTGGCACGGCCCGTGAGCACAGTCCCCTACTTCCTCGCGAGCCACTCGGTACGCTGCCTGGATGTCCCGGCACTTCCCCTCCAGCTTCCTACACTGCTCTGTACTCCGAGCATAGAGTTCCTGGAGCCTCCATTCCTTTGTCTTACCCTCCACTATCTGGCAGTGGAGATATTCCTTCTCGCACCGGTTAGACTCGCTTTCCTGTAGGCTGTCCTGTTTCATTTCTGCCAATTCCTCCCGCAGTCGTTCCGCTGCGCTAGCGCTGTCCCCTGCGCTGGCCCTAACTTCTCCCAACTCCTGCTCTAATTCTTCGACCCTTCGCTCTGTATTGGCTACCTGCTGGGACAAGCAGACTAGCCAAACTGCCTTCTCCAAGTGCCTTTTGTGTGCCTTACTCTCTGTCCATGCGGCCGCTGCCATTACAGGTCGCTCCGCATTGATTAGTTCTGAGACCCAAGGTTTGGTGAGGTTGACCTTTTGCCACATATACGAGGAGATTCTCTCCTCCATTTTACTTCGTTCCCTCACCCCCTCTGCCAAGTCACATACTCCAAACCACCGGGGTCCTGCCGCGGTCGCCATTGTAGAGGGTGCCATCTCTGCTACTCCACTACTGGGCCGATATCTGGGGTTTGAGTATCTGTGTGTGTCTCTCTCCAGCTGGCACTGAAACTTCAGAGGCCAGGGGATGCCGCACTGGGACACCTCCACGGAAGAGAGCACTGAATCAAGCCTGCCGTTTATCCCTAACCGGAAGCCTGAGGCTTATATCACACAGATATCCAGACCCCCACCAATGCCCAGGTGATTCTCTCTCTTGCCGGTGGTGCAACACCCACCCGGTTCCTACTTCGCTGGAGTAGCTTTCCCAAGAGAGAGAATAGGACACTGCTGTTTATTACCTAACCAGCAGCCTGTCCTGAGTGAATCGTTCAAGATGACCCTAGATTCTCGAACCCGGAATTAAGGTGAGGAATATCTTAACAATGACTTGGTCAGAGATCGCTGGTGAGAGATTGAAGAATTTAAACGACTCCAATTATCAGCAAATCAAGGTTTATTGCAAAACCCAGGTCAAAATCATCAAACAGAAGAAATTATAATAAAATCTTAAACTCTAACACAAACTAAGTCTATTCAGAAAGTACTATAACGGACACAACGTCAAATCTTATTGTTACACAGTTTTAGCAATGACACAGAACACAAATCAAGTCCCCTTCCCCAAAGCCTCAACCACTATCAAGGTCAAGGGAGTTTCGCAAGCTGCTGCAGGGTACTTACAGTCACAGGCTGCAGGAGGTCAAGTCAAAGGTGGAGAGGTCAAGCCAAGAGACCCTCAATCGAAACACAGCCCCTTTTATATCCGTTTTACCTGGCTTTTTCCTGTGTTCGGCCAGCCCCTTTTGCATTGAATCCATAAGGTTTAAAGTTCCCGCTGGTCCTGCCCCCTTTGAGCCGGTCAGACCTGTCAAGATGGGAGTACCTCCCCTAGGTCCGCCTCCAGTCTGCTTTTTGAGATAACGAGGTTGAGCTCCCTTGTGAAGATTTTCAAAGTCTTCCATCTGCTCTGGAGATCGCTGCTATGTTGATGGGGTGTTGATTGGATTCTGCTCTGGTGGAGGCCAAGTCATTTACATCTGCATGGGGCTATGACCATCCCATTGTCCTGCTTGCAGGCAGGCCCCTTACAGCATTACCATGCCCCTTTGTCTCTGTGTTTAATCTTATCTAGTTGTCTGGCTCCTTCTTCCTTGTATCTCCTGGGGGGGGGTTTGTAAATACCTATGCCCCTACTCAGCTCAGCGGACCAAGCCTGCTGGGAAATTTGGTTACGTTCCTTTGGCTGAAAAGTGTCCAGTTTAGTCTCTGGGTTTTATTCTTGGGCAGTCCAAAAAGGGCCGAATTGCCCGAAAACCTTACATAGGCCTCCTTCTTCCTCTTAACAAGAGATCCCACTTCTTTGGTAAACCACGGTTCCCTCGCTTGACGCCTTCCTCCCTGCCTGACCGGTGCATACTTATCAAGAACACGCAGTAGCTGATCCTTGAACAAACTCCACTTATCCAGTGTGCCCAACACTTGCAGCCTACTTCTCCACCTTATCCCCCCCAAGTCATGTCTAATGGCATCATAATTGCCCTTCCCCCAGCTATAACTCTTGCCCTGCGGTGTATACGTATCCCTTTCCAGCATTAACGTAAACGTCACCGAATTGTGGTCACTGTCCCCAAAGTGCTCTCCTACCTCCAAATCCACCACCTGGCCTGGTTCATTACCCAAAACCAAATCCAACGTGGCCTCGCCTCTTGTTGGCCTGTCAACATATTGTGTCAGGAAACCCTCCTGCACACACTGTACAAAAAACGACCCATCTAATGTACTCGAACTATATCTTTTCCAGTCAATATTTGGAAAGTTAAAGTCTCCCATAATAACTACCCTGTTACTTTCGCTCTTATCCAGGATCATCCTCGCCATCCTTTCCTCTACATCCCTAGAACTATTTGGAGGCCTATAGAAGACTCCCAACAGTGTGACCTCTCCTTTCATGTTTCTAACCTCAGCCCATACTACCTCGGAAGATGAGTCCCCATCTAGCATCCTCTCCGCCACCGTAATACTGCTCTTGACTAGCAGCGCCACACCTCCCCCTCTTTTGCCTCCTTCTCTGAGCTTACTAAAACACCTAAACCCCGGAACCTGCAACATCCATTCCTGTCCCTGCTCTATCCATGTCTCCGAAATGGCCACAACATCGAAGTCCCAGGTACCAACCCATGCTGCCAGTTCCCCTACCTTATTTCGTATACTCCTGGCATTGAAGTAGACACACTTCAAACCACCTACCTGAACACTGGCCCCCTCCTGCAACGTCAAATCTGTGCTCCTGACCTCTATACTCTCATTCTCCCTTACCCTAAAACTACAATCCAGGTTCCCATGCCCCTGCTGCATTAGTTTAAACCCCCCCAAAGAGCACTAACAAATCTCCCCCCCAGGATATTTGTGCCCCTCAGGTTCAGATGTAGACCATCCTGTCTGTAGAGGTCCCACTTTCCCCAGAAAGAGCCCCAGTTATCCAGAAATCTGAATCCCTCCCGCCTGCACCATCCCTGTAGCCACGTGTTTAATTGCTCTCTCTCCCTATTCCTCATCTCACTATCACGTGGCACAGGCAACAACCCAGAGATAACAACTCTGTTTGTTCTAGTTCTGAGCTTCCATCCTAGCTCCCTGAAAGCCTG
This sequence comes from Scyliorhinus torazame, assembly GCF_047496885.1. Lineage (NCBI taxonomy): Eukaryota > Metazoa > Chordata > Chondrichthyes > Carcharhiniformes > Scyliorhinidae > Scyliorhinus > Scyliorhinus torazame. Next base: position 20,312,994 of record NC_092725.1, on the reverse strand, counting down.
CCTGACATCCTTGTCCCCTTTCCTACCTATGTCGTTAGTGCCAATGTGGACCACGACTTGGGGCTGCTCCCCCTCCCCCCTAAGGACCCGGAAAACACGATCCGAGACATCACGTACCCTTGCACCTGGGAGGCAACATACCAAACGTGAGTCTCTCACGCTCCCACAAAATCTTCTATCTGTGCCCCTGACTATCAAGTCCCCAATTACTAATGCTCTGCTCCTCTCCCCCCTTCCCTTCTGAGCAACAGGGACAGACTCCATGCCAGAGGCCCGTACCCCATGGCTTACCCCTGGTAAGTCCCCCCCCCCCCACAAGTATCCAAAGCGGTATACTTGTTTCTCAGGGGAACGACCGCAGGGGATCCCTGCACTGACTGCTTTTTCCCAGTCCCTCTTACAGTTACCCATCTATCTCCAATCTTTGGTGTAACTAATTCCCTGAAGCTGCTATCTATGACCCCCTCTGCCTCCCGAATGATCCGAAGTTCTTCCAACTCCAGCTCCAGTTCCCTAACTCGGTCTTGGAGGAGATGGAGATGGCAGCACTTCCTGCAGGTAAAATCAGCAGGGACACTAACGGCATCCCTCACCTCAAACATCCTGCAGGAGGAACATTGCACTCCCTTCCCTGCCATCCCTCTAACTTTCTACCAAGATCTGGCTAACAACTAAATTAAATTTAAAAAAATAAATAAATAAAATATGGTACTTACCTCACACCAATGGGTTTTATTATTAGGTTAGAGGAGGAGGGCGGGTGGGAGACACTACACGTGTAGTGTCTCGGGTTTCCTCTCCACCAGAATTTATTGGTGAGGGTCTTCCCAGAAGTCCGCGGGTCGAACTTCCTGTTCCCGCCTTAAACACTAAATTTAAAAAAAAAAACAGCAAAGAGGGACCGAAAACGGGACCAGGTAAGTGTTTACCGCTGAAATTGACTAGCCTGCTCCTGTGAAGGTCTCCCAGAAATCACTAGCGCACCGCTCCCGCTGAAATCGACTGGCCTGCTCCTGCAAAGACAAGTGTTTTTAAAGGAGAGACTTACCTCCCAGAAATCACTTCCGCACTGCTCCCGCTGAAATTGACTAACCTGCTCCGCTCCCGCTGAAATCGACTGGCCTGCTCCTGCAAAGACAAGTGTTTTTAAAGGAGAGACTTACCTCCCAGAAATCACCTCCGCACTGCTCCCGCTGAAATTGACTAACCTGCTCCGCTCCCGCTGATACAAATACTATTACCCATTTGTATCCCTTTAGGGTTCTTACTGATGAGGCAAATTGATCCGTTTTGTTTACTATTAGTTGGGAGGTTAAGATGTTGAGGTTTTTGGTTAGGGTTATATTTAAGTTGGTGCCATCCTGAAAAGGTATTTAGTGGATAACCTGCAGATTTCCATAAGTTAATATATTTTTGGATGCGAATCTGGAACCTTCCTTTTTCACATGAATATGCTCCAGAACGGATCACCACAGAGTGAGGGACGCTTTGATAGATGTACCATTCTGCCGTTTCTGAAGCATTGAAGGGAATAGTTCGAAAGGGAATACCCTCCCCTGAGTTAGTCGGGGTTGCAATGCATACCCAACAATTGGAAATATTAACGTTTTTAGCATATATCGTAGATGTGTAAAGGAATGTGTTCTTATTCAGTTCTGATACAACGTTCACAAAGCCAATCAAATAACTGAAAATTAAAATTGCGGTAAACATTTTACTTGTATGCGCGCTTCACGTGTGATGCGTGAATCCAACTTTTCTTTCCTTTTAACTTCACAGCGGATTAGGTGGTGAGAAGGATTACAAAAGGACCTTCTCACTTCGATCCTAAGGGTTCCTTTTGCAGCTTTTTGATGTACACTTCTTCACCGGGCACCAGGTCGTGCCCACCTTCTGGAGGATCTCCCCACGCAGCTAACACCTGTTGAGGAGCAGACCTAACAGCATGTGTTAGATTTTGACAATAAATCAGCAAAGCATCACTCATTAAATGACAGTCTGCTTTCCGCAAGTCAATAGTTCCTGGCAGAGACATTGGTCTGCTTGTTATGATTTCAAAAGGACTCAGGCCTGTTGTTCTGTTTGGTGTAGCTCTAATACTGCATAACACTATTTGCAAAGCTTGGACCCAGTTCATGCCTTCCTGGTTGTATTTAGACAGTCTTTCTTTCAAAGTTCGATTCATACGTTCCACTTGTCCCGATGATTGTGGATGTAAGGACAGTGTAAATTCCAGTTAATGTTTAGTAGTTTACAGACTTCCTTACAAACAGCACCTGTGAAGTGGGATCCATTGTCTGAGTCAATGCTAGCTGGAACTCCCCATCTGGGGATAAAGTCTTTGCACAGCACTTTGGCTGTATGGGCAGCTGTCCCTCTTCTAGCTGGAGCAGCTTCCACCCATCTGGAGAATTTATCCACTATTACAAAGACGTCATTGTATTGTTGACATTTAGGAAGGCTGATGTAATCGACCTGTATATCCTGGAATGGGCCTGCGGGGGCAGGAGCTCTTAATTGAGGCATTGATGTTATAGGACCCACATTATTCTTTTGGCAGGTTACACAGCGGTTTGCTACCAATTGTGCATGTTTTATGAATCCTTTACCACACCAACTTCTATGGAATCGATCCATCATTTGTTGAGGTGATAGGTGTCCCCATGAATGAATTTGTTGAGCTAAAAAGGGCACTAGGATTGTGGTGCGACTGGTTTACAAGTTTGAACATCTCTCCAAATTTCATCATCATCACCTGGTCGAATACCTGATTCTAACCGTGTCCATTTTTCTTCCTTTGTGCACTCATTCTGCATTTCACGTAAATCATGTAATAAGGTGGTTACTCCCAATTTGTAAATGTGACTGGATTCCTGATGCCACTGAGAGGCACAAAGGGAGGCAGCTTCCCTTGCTGCTTGGTCCGCAAGAGCATTTCCTCTTGCTTCCATAGTATCCTCATGAGTATGGGCTTTACATTTTAGAAATGATACTTCTTTTGGCAAGGTCATAGCTTCTAGAAGATCTCGTACTTCCTTTCCATTTCGGATAGGTGTACCTGCCGTTGTGAAAAATCCTCTTTTTCTCCACAGGTGGCCAAAATCATGTGCTACTCCAAAACCATATCTGGAGTCAGTATAGATGTTAGCAGTTTTATCTCTTGTCACATGACATGCTTCTGTTAGTGCCTTTAATTCGGCCTGCTGAGCTGATGTACCTGGGGGCAAACTTCCCTCAGCTAATACTTCGTATGGGCTTGTGACTGCCCACCCAGCTTTTCTGATACCCTTGTCAATAAAAGAGGAACCATCAGTGAATAGGATTAAATCTGGGTTCTGTAGTGGCTCTTCTTCTACTAAGTGTACTTCTTCCATTTCCTCTATTATTTTCACACAGTCATGCTCTTCTCCCTCCCCTCCCTTTTGTTCCTCGGGAAGCAGGAGCAAGGATGATGGGTTTATAGGACTAGCTTTGTGAAAATATAGGCTGGGAGCTTCCAGTACTGCTGTCCACCTAGTCCATCTCGCTGATGTAACTTGTGACACTCTGTTCATGGATAGTAGAGAATGGACTGAATGTGGACATTTAATGATTAATTTTTGGACTAGGACAAGGCCTGATGTCATCATTACAGCTCGACATGTGGCTTCCATGGCTCGTAAACAACTGCCAAATGCCAGTGCCACATTGTCAAGTTTAAGGGAATAGTACCCAGCCCGTCTTAACTGATCACCATGTTCTTGAGCTAGAACTGCAGTCATGTAACCATCTCTTTCATGAACAAACATGGGAACAGGTTTTCTGTTGTTTGGAATACCTAAGGCTGGTGCCGAACACAAGACCTTTCTCAAATTCAGAAATGATTGTTTTTGTTCTGAATTGAGTTTAACTTGATCTTTTGATTTTCTGTTTCCTTTTAAAAGATCATTTAATGGCTGGAACTGAGTATAAGAATCAATCCAATTTCTGTTAAAATTACAGAGTCCCAAGAAAGATCTGACTTCCTGTACAGTTGAGGGTTCTTTAGCTGCTTTGATAGCAACTGTTCTGTTCTGAGTAAGTTCCCTTTTGCCTTTGGAAATTTTCTGACCCAAGTAAACAACTTCTTCCTGGGCAATTTGTGCTTTGGCAAAGCTAGCTTTGTGACCATTTGTACTGAGGTGGTTCAAGACCACCCGTAAGTCTTTTTCATGATCATCTTTATTGATGGAGGCTATTAGAACATCATCTACATACTGAATAATGGTGGAAGGAAGATCAGGCAGTTGCCTGAGATGATTCTGCAGAGCCATGTGGTAAACAGTTGGGCTATTATGAAAACCTTGCGGTAGTCTAGTCCATGTGTGCTGTTGCTGATTGACTGTAAAAGCAAACCATGGTTGTACTTGTTTAGCCAGTGGTACTGACCAGAAGCCATTTGCCATGTCAATGACTGAAAACCATTGAAGGTCAGGAGTTAAAGAATTAAAGATTGTAGATGGATCTGCCACTAAAGGAGCTTTTGTGACAATGAATTGATTTGCCTTTCTATAGTCAATAGTGAGGCGCCATGTGCCATTAGCCTTTTTTACAGGCCATACAGGGCTGTTTGATGAGCTGTGAACGGGCACTAAAATACCCCTCTCTTCAAGTTGTTTTATTATAGGTAGAATGCCTTGAATTGAAGTTTTATTAATACGGTATTGTTTGGTACAAGGTGGAGCGGATCCCACAAAAGTGACTGGTTCCATTTTCAAAAGACCACAATCATTTTTGTCAATTGCCCAAATTGGATAACTTTATATTTCTTCTTTTTTGATGTGTCTAATGGACCAGGTGATTTTTCCATTATTGAAATTGAGTGAAGAATTTAGTTGTGATAAGATGTCCATACCGAGAAGTGCTTGTGTAACCGGACCTACCCAAATTGATGTCTTCAGTTGATGTGGTCCAAATTCTAAAAGCAGTGGTTTAGTCCTCCGAAGAGTGACCGAGCCTCCTCCTGCAGCTAAAGCTTCAATTTTTTCTACAGTTAGGGGAAAGAAAGCAGCACTCTGTTCAGTAACACAGGTAAGTTCAGCTCCAGTGTCAAATAAAAAATCGATATAAATGCCTCCCACCCTTAATGAAATATATAGTCCATCATTTTTCTGTTCCACAAGTGCATGGAGAGAGAAATGGAGAGAATCATCAAGAGTGGGTTCTAGTAGTTTTTTGAATTATCATACAGAGAACTTCTTTGAGCTGGAGGACAGCTGCTTAACATTTCATTCATAGCATTACCATCATCGTATAGATTCCTACGTGGGTACGGCTCGTCCCTACGTGGGTACGGTTCCTCCCTACGTGAGTAAGGCTGGGAGGGTCTAGAATCCCTGTACGCAAGTCTGGGTGTGTCTTGTTGGAACGTAACCCGAGGTGCGTCTTGTTTGTGCGAGTTACATAATTGACCACGAGGTGGATATGTATTGTAGTGAATATTTTCTACTTCATTATCATCTCTTGAATCCATCCGTTGTTTTTGATCGCATTTTGCCATCCAGTGTCCTACTCTACCCTAGAAAAGACATTTTGGTATTTCCTTACGTGATTTTAATGGAGCAAGGGTACATGTTTGTTCTAGCGCTGGTGGTGAAATTGTAGTTACTGCTGATATTCCTGCAGGTGCTGCAACAGCCGCTGTTGGAGCAGCAGGTAACATGGGCTGGATTTGAGCAATAGGCTGCATTTGAGCAGCTGCAGTGTTAAAAGTTGCCTGATTGTGCAAATCACGATCTATCTGAATGCATCGGTCAACTATGTCTCGGTATGTGCCAGCTGTGGCCCAAGCTGGTAAAACCAAATTCAAGGCAGCAGAAACTTAGGTTTAACACCGGCTATAAAAGCTGTTTTTAATGGACTTAAAGTGCTTGCATCCCATGTGTCATTTTCCTGGTCGAGTGTCATCCCTGAATATTCCATCCAAGTATGTAAAAATCTTTCCTCAAAATCCTGAATATCTTCATCATTTTTTTGAATGCAAGATGTGATCTTAGACCAATTGGTCCTCGGGGGGCGAAATTTTAATAGCCAACTCTTGATTGCCAGCCAACCAGCTTCTAAATTTTGCAAATCGTCTCCAAGGGCAACTTCTACTTCATTTCTAAGGGTTGAACTCACACGAGTACCTAGCATGATAGTCAGAATTTGTACTCCATCAAATGGGTGGAGACTGTAAATGGCTTGTAATCTGTGAATTTCATCCCATGTGGTCATACCACCCTTTTTAGGGTGTGGAAGACCTTTGGACCATTCATCAATTTTCGAAGGATCAATTTGTTCATGAACCCATTGGTGGTCAAATATGTTTCTAGTGATAGTTTCACCATCTTCTTCTATTTTTTTGTTTCCAACTCTAACCTGTTTGCGTTTTAAAGGGGCTAGTCAAATTACTTTAGTATTTTGTATTGTAGGAACACTATCTTCATCTGATTCATCTGACAGAGAAAATGATTTATTTTTAACAATTGATTTTGGCTGTGCAATTGCCGATTGTGCCACTAGGTGGGGTGCTTGGGCTGCTTTCTGAGTTTGTTCAATTTTCTGCACAGAAAGCCTGTTTGTCAAAGAATTGCAGTGTTCAGTTACGTTGTTTATATCTCTTTCTAAAACACATCTTTCTTTCATTAACTTGCAATTTTCAAGTTCAATTCGCTCAGTTTTTAATTGCAATTGTCGGTATTTTGACTCCACTTCAAAGACATGATTTTGGAATTCTGTTATTTGAAAAGATAACTGCTGGAGTTCAGAGGTTTTGTTTTGCAAATCTGTTTTAATTTCATCATAATGCTCAAGTTTGGATTTTGCAACTCGCAATTCTGTTTTAATTTCATCATAATGCTCAAGTTTGGATTTTGCAACTCGCAATTCTGTTTTAATTTCATCTGAATGCTCAAGTTTGGATTTTGCAACTCGCAATTCTGTTTTAATTTCATCACCATGCTCAAGTTTGGATTTTGCATCTCGCAAATCTTCAACAACTGCTTTTCGTCGTCACCTGGCCTCCGAAGGTCGTCCTCAGTACTCCCCCCTCCTGCCGACTACGCCAAAATGTAGGAATCTGTAATTGATGGGATCTTAACTTGCCGAACTACGCCAAGTTGGGGGAAGCTTAGTTGATGAATCAAAGTCCTGGCGCAATACGACAAGTTGTAAGATTTGTAATATTTCTGGATTATGCCAAGTTGTTCGATTCCTTGTATTATTCGACTGTGTAAAGTTGAAGGAATTTATATAATTTCCACTATACGGTTACCAGTAGCACTTTGCGAATACTGGGACTCAGCAGAAATTTGCAGCTAAAACTTCTCAGGTGCCAAAAAGAATTGTTTTATTTGTAGTTGCTTGATTACAATTTGAAAGTAATTTAAAAGGCAATTCGTAGACAATTCGAAGCTTTCAGAGAATTACAGACATTATCTTTTTTGCTTAGGCAGACAGCTCGAAAGTAACTTTTAAAAGGTCAAAGTCTGACAATGAAACATGAAGAGAGAGAGAGAGCTAATCTTCAGCGAAACTCAAACTCAAAATCAAAAGTGCATTACATCACTGACACAGACTGACAGAATGCCCAAAAGACATCTCTAAAATGGCGGGCGGAAACTTTTCAGTTATACACTTTCATATCTGTCTTAAGTCATCTAATTACACCCCAATATAATCCTAATTGGTTTGGGTTAGACTCAAACACATTTGATTTGATGGCAAGCCGTCCATCTTCAATGTGCAACATCAGCTTTTTAATTGTTTCATGTCTACATGTTATGGAATGTGATATTCTGCTAATCTTTACCAGCAATAGACTGGTTTTTAAGCGAGCTTAGCTGTTATCTGCATTGTGGACAATGGTGCCTTCATGTTGCTATGGTATTCAGTCCTTGTCCTTGACAATTAGCACAAGCAGTGTCAAATTGTTTTGCAACTGTGCTGTTATAATCTATAATGGAATTTTATGCTGTTTCATGTATCATGTTGAAGATCTGAATTTATGTGTACTAAAATTCTCATTTTTAAAATGAGTATTTAAATGGCTATCTTTTACCTATACTAGTTGTATTCGAAATACCGGGCTTCTACAGCCGCTCACACTCTTCCTCCAGGTCCCGCTAATTTCGCAAAGCTGCCCCAACGAACAGGTCCCTGATTCGCTCAATCCCTGCCGGCCGCCACCCCCAAAACCTCAAATCCTGCACCCCACCCCCCCACCCCCGGTGCAAATCTACGATTATGACAGATCGGTGCCCCCTGCAGTCTCAGGTGCTGCCTCCACTGCCTCCATATCCTCAAGGCCGACACCACCACTGGGGTCACGGAATACCTGGCCGGCATCCTCAAGCTCGTTGCCCTCCAAGAAGCCGCCTATAACCGCCCTTTATCGACCCCTCCCCCCACTACCCATTTCCAGACCATAGCGATATTCGCCGCCCAGTAGTAATTCATTATATTTAGCAACTTTTACAGATGCAACATAGAACGCATCCTATCGGGCTGCATCACAGCCTGGTATGGCAACTGCTCGGCCCAGGACCGCAAGAAACTTCAGAGAGTCGTGGACACAGCCCCGTCCATCACACGAACCTGCCTCCCATCCATTGACTCCATCCACACCTCCCCCTGCCTGGGGAAAGCGGGCAGTACAATCAAAGACCCCTCCCGCCCGGCTTACTCACTCTTCCAACTTCTTCCATCGGGCAGGAGATACAGAACTCTGAGAACACGCACGAACAGACTCAAAAACAGCTTCTTTCCCGCTGTCACCAGACTCCTAAATGACCCTCTTATGGACTGACCTCATTGTCACTACACCCCTGTATGCTTCACCCGATGCCAGTGCTTTTGTAGTTACATTGTATACCTTGTGTCGCCCTATTATGTATTTTCATTTATTTCCTTTTCTTCTCATGTACTTAATGATCTGTTGAGCTGCTCGCAGAAAAATACTTTTCACTGTACCTCAGTAACGTGACAATAAACCAATCCAATCCAAGATTGGAAGATTCTGAAACACGAACAGGAACCTCAGCAGCATCTTCACTGCCTGTACCCGTCCTGCCAGTGACAGTAGCAGCACATCCCACCTCTAAAAATTCCCCTTCATCTGCTCCACCAACTGGGTCAAATTTAACTTGTGCAGCTGCGCCCAACCCCATGTCACCTGAATGCCGAGGTATCTAAAACCCGCCCCCACTACCTTCAATGGCAGCTCCCCCAACTCCTCGCATGGCCTCTGGTCTCAATCAGGAACACCTCGCTCTTTCCCATGTTCAATTTGTACCCGGATAACTGATGTTGCTCGTTTTAGCCTTAGTTTAATTGCTCTTGTTTTATCACCTTTGCTCTTGAGTCGCCAGGTATCTTTCTGATACCGCCACGTGGTTCAAGTCCGAGTAATGATCAATAAGCCAACACACCGCTTAGTAAGAGTTAAATCAACGCACATTTTTTATATACAGCAATCAATACTTATACATTAATTCTACTTCTAAGCTACTTCCTACAACTAACAGGCCAATACTTAACTTTGGAAATGGCCCACCAGGTCAGGGAAACGAATGGCCTTTCGTATGGGTTCTGAGCCTGCGGGATTCGAAGCTGGTATCTCTCTCCCCCTCAGTATCTGTCTCCCTATTGCACTCCCCCTCAGTATCTGTCTCCCTATCTCTCTCCCCCTCAGTATCTGTCTCCCTGTCGCTCTCCCCCTCAGTATCTGTCTCCCTATCGCTCTCCCCCTCAGTCTCTGTCTCCCTATCGCTCTGCCCCTCAGTATCTGTCTCCCTATCTCTCTCCCCCTCAGTATCTGTCTCCCTATCGCTCTGTCCCTCTGTATCTGTCTCCCTATAGCTCTGTCCCTCAGTATCTGTCTCCCTCTCTCTCCCCCTAAGTATCTGTCTCCCTATCGCTCTGCCCCTCAGTATCTGTCTCCCCATCTCTCTCCCCCTCAGTATCTGTCTCCCCATCTCTCTCCCCCTCAGTATCTGTCTCCCTATCTCTCTCCCCCTCAGTATCTGTCTCCCTATCGCTCTCCCCCTCAGTATCTGTCTCCCTATCTCTCTCGCCCTCAGTATCTGTCTCCCTATCTCTCTCCCCCTCAGTATCTGTCTCCCTATCACTCTGCCCCTCAGTATCTGTCTCCCTGTCGCTCTCCCCCTCAGTATCTGTCTCCCTATCGCTCTGCCCCTCAGTATCTGTCTCCCTATCGCTCTCCCCTCAGTATCTATCTCCCGATCGCTCTGCCCCTCAGTATCTGTCTCCCTATCGCTCTGCCCCTCAGTATCTGTCTCCCTATCGCTCTGCCCCTCAGTATCTGTCTCCCTCTCGCTCTCCCCCTCATTATCTGTCTCCATATCGCTCTCCCCCTCAGTATCTGTCTCCCTGTTGCTCTCCCCCTCAGTATCTGTCTCCCTATCGCTCAGTCCCTCAGTATCTGTCTCCCTCTCGCTCTCCCCCTCAGTATCTGTCTCCCTCTCGCTCTCCTCCTCAGTATCTGTCTCCCTGTTGCTCTCCCCCTCAGTATCTGTCTCCCTGTTGCTCTCCCCCTCAGTATCTGCCTCCCTATCGCTCAGCCCCTCAGTATCTGTCTCCCTATCGCTCTGCCGCTCAGTATCTGTCTCCCTATCGCTCTCCCCTTAGTATCTGTCTCCCTATCGCCCTGCCCCTCAGTATCTGTCTCCCTATCGCTCTGTCCCTCAGTATCTGTCTCCCTGTCGCTCTGTCCCTCAGTATCTGTCTCCCTATCTCTCGCGCCCTCAGTATCTGTCTCCCTATCTCTCTCCCCCTCAGTATCTGTCTCCCTATCACTCTGCCCCTCAGTATCTGTCTCCCTGTCGCTCTCCCCCTCAGTATCTGTCTCCCTATCGCTCTGCCCCTCAGTATCTGTCTCCCTATCGCTCTCCCCTCAGTATCTGTCTCCCTATCGCTCTCCCCTCAGTATCTGTCTCCCTATCGCTCTGCCCCTCAGTACCTGTCTCCCTCTCGCTCTCCCCCTCAGTATCTGTCTCCATATCGCTCTCCCCCTCAGTATCTGTCTCCCTGTTGCTCTCCCCCTCAGTATCTGTCTCCCTATCGCTCAGTCCCTCAGTATCTGTCTCCCTCTCGCTCTCCCCCTCAGTATCTGTCTCCCTATCTCTCTCCCCCTCAGTATCCGTCTCCCTATCTCTCTCCCCCTCAGTATCTGTCTCCCTGTTGCTCTCCCCCTCAGTATCTGCCTCCCTATCGCTCAGCCCCTCAGTATCTGTCTCCCTATCGCTCTGCCGCTCAGTATCTGTCTCCCTATCGCTCTCCCCTCAGTATCTGTCTCCCTATCGCTCTGCCCCTCAGTATCTGTCTCCCTATCGCTCTGTCCCTCAGTATCTGTCTCCCTATCGCTCTGCCCCTCAGTATCTTTCTCCCTGTCGCTCTCCCCCTCAGTCTCTGTCTCCCTATCGCTCTCCGCCTCCGTATCTGTCTCCCTATCGCTCTCCCCCTCAGTATCTGTCTCCCTATCTCTCTCCCCCTCAGTATCCGTCTCCCTATCTCTCTCCCCCTCAGTATCTGTCTCCCTATTGCACTCCCCCTCAGTATCTGTCTCCCTATCTCTCTCCCCCTCAGTATCTGTCTCCCTGTCGCTCTCCCCCTCAGTGTCGGTCTCCCTATCGCTCTGCCCCTCAGTATCTGTCTCCCTATCTCTCTCCCCCTCAGTATCTGTCTCCCTATCGCTCTGCCCCTCAGTATCTGTCTCCCTCTCTCTCTCCCCCTCAGTATCTGTCTCCCTATCGCTCTGCCCCTCAGTATCTGTCTCCCCATCTCTCTCCCCCTCAGTATCTGTCTCCCCATCTCTCTCCCCCTCAGTATCTGTCTCCCTATCTCTCTCCCCCTCAGTATCTGTCTCCCTATCGCTCTCCCCCTCAGTATCTGTCTCCCTATCTCTCTCGCCCTCAGTATCTGTCTCCCTATCTCTCTCCCCCTCAGTATCTGTCTCCCTATCGCTCTGCCCCTCAGTATCTGTCTCCCTGTCGCTCTCCCCCTCAGTATCTGTCTCCCTATCTCTCTCCCCCTCAGTATCTGTCTCCCTATCGCTCTCCCCCTCAGTATCTGTCTCCCTATCGCTCTCCCCCTCAGTATCTGTCTCCCTATCGCTCTGCCCCTCAGTATCTGTCTCCCTCTCGCTCTCCCCCTCAGTATCTGTCTCCATATCGCTCTCCCCTCAGTATCTGTCTCCCTGTTGCTCTCCCCCTCAGTATCTGTCTCCCTATCGCTCAGTCCCTCAGTATCTGTCTCCCTCTCGCTCTCCCCCTCAGTATCTGTCTCCCTCTCGCTCTCCTCCTCAGTATCTGTCTCCCTGTTGCTCTCCCCCTCAGTATCTGTCTCCCTATCGCTCTCCCCTCAGTATCTGTCTCCCTATCGCTCTGCCCCTCAGTATCTGTCTCCCTATCGCTCTGTCCCTCAGTATCTGTCTCCCTATCGCTCTGCCCCTCAGTATCTGTCTCCCTATCGCTCTCCCCCTCAGTATCTGTCTCCCTATCGCTCTGTCCCTCAGTATCTGTCTCCCTATCGCTCTGCCCCTCAGTATCTGTCTCCCTATCGCTCTCCCCCTCAGTATCTGTCTCCCTATCGCTCTCCCCTCAGTATCTGTCTCCCGATCGCTCTGCCCCTCAGTATCTGTCTCCCTATCGGTCTGCCCCTCAGTATCTATCTCCCTATCGCTCTGCCCCTCAGTATCTGTCTCCCTCTCGCTCTCCCCCTCAGTATCTGTCTCCATATCGCTCTCCCCCTCAGTATCTGTCTCCCTGTTGCTCTCCCCCTCAGTATCTGTCTCCCTATCGCTCAGTCCCTCAGTATCTGTCTCCCTCTCGCTCTCCCCCTCAGTATCTGTCTCCCTCTCGCTCTCCTCCTCAGTATCTGTCTCCCTGTTGCTCTCCCCCTCAGTATCTGTCTCCCTGTTGCTCACCCCCTCAGTATCTGTCTCCCTATCGCTCTCCCCCTCAGTATCTGTCTCCCTATCGCTCAACCCCTCAGTATCTGCCTCCCTATCGCTCAACCCCTCAGTATCTGTCTCCCTATCGCTCTGCCCCTCAGTATCTGTCTCCCTATCGCTCTCCCCCTCAGTATCTGTCTCCCTATCGCTCTGTCCCTCAGTATCTGTCTCCCTATCGCTCTGCCCCTCAGTATCTTTCTCCCTGTCGCTCTCCCCCTCAGTCTCTGTCTCCCTATCGCTCTCCCCCTCCGTATCTGTCTCCCTATCGCTCTCCCCCTCAGTATCTGTCTCCCTATCTCTCTCCCCCTCAGTATCCGTCTCCCTATCTCTCTCCCCCTCAGTATCTGTCTCCCCATCTCTCTCCCCCTCAGTATCTGTCTCCCTATCTCTCTCCCCCTCAGTGTCTGTCTCCCTATCGCTCTCCCCCTCAGTATCTGTCTCCCTATCTCTCTCCCCCTCAGTATCCGTCTCCCCATCTCTCTCCCCCTCAGTATCTGTCTCCCCATCTCTCTCCCCCTCAGTATCTGTCTCCCTATCTCTCTCCCCCTCAGTGTCTGTCTCCCTATCGCTCTCCCCCTCAGTATCTGTCTCCCTATCTCTCTCGCCCTCAGTATCTGTCTCCCTATCTCTCTCCCCCCAGTATCTGTCTCCCCATCTCTCTCCCCCTCAGTATCTGTCTCACTATCTCTCTCCCCCTCAGTGTCTGTCTCCCTATCTCTCTCCCCCTCAGTATCTGTCTCCCGATCGCTCTGCCCCTCAGTATCTGTCTCCCTGTCGCTCTCCCCCTCAGTATCTGTCTCCCTATCGCTCTCCCCCTCAGTATCTGTCTCCCTGTCGCTCTCCCCCTCAGTATCTGTCTCCCTATCTCTCTCCCCCTCAGTGTCTGTCTCCCTATCGCTCTCCCCCTCAGTATCTGTCTCCCTATCTCTCTCGCCCTCAGTATCTGTCTCCCTATCTCTCTCCCCCTCAGTATCTGTCTCCCGATCGCTCTGCCCCTCAGTATCTGTCTCCCTGTCGCTCTCCCCTCAGTATCTGTCTCCCTATCGCTCTGCCCCTCAGTATCTGTCTCCCTATCGCTCTGCCCCTCAGTATCTGTCTCCCTCTCGCTCTCCCCTCAGTATCTGTCTCCCTATCGCTCTGCCCCTCAGTATCTGTCTCCCTATCGCTCTGCCCCTCAGTATCTGTCTCCCTCTCGCTCTCCCCCTCAGTATCTGTCTCCATATCGCTCTCCCCTCAGTATCTGTCTCCCTGTTGCTCTCCCCCTCAGTATCTGTCTCCCTATCGCTCAGTCCCTCAGTATCTGTCTCCCTCTCGCTCTCCCCCTCAGTATCTGTCTCCCTCTCGCTCTCCTCCTCAGTATCTGTCTCCCTGTTGCTCTCCCTCTCAGTATCTGTCTCCCTATCGCTCTGCCCCTCAGTATCTGTCTCCCTATCGCTCTCCCCTCAGTATCTGTCTCCCTGTTGCTCTCCCCCTCAGTATCTGTCTCCCTATCGCTCAGTCCCTCAGTATCTGTCTCCCTCTCGCTCTCCCCCTCAGTATCTGTCTCCCTCTCGCTCTCCTCCTCAGTATCTGTCTCCCTGTTGCTCTCCCTCTCAGTATCTGTCTCCCTATCGCTCTGCCCCTCAGTATCTGTCTCCCTATCGCTCTCCCCTCAGTATCTGTCTCCCTATCGCTCTGCCCCTCAGTATCTGTCTCCCTATCGCTCTGTCCCTCAGTATCTGTCTCCCGATCGCTCTGCCCCTCAGTATCTTTCTCCCTGTCGCTCTCCCCCTCAGTCTCTGTCTCCCTATCGCTCTCCCCCTCCGTATCTGTCTCCCTATCGCTCTGTCCCTCAGTATCTGTCTCCCTATCGCTCTGCCCCTCAGTATGTCTCCCTGTCGCTCTCTCCCTCAGTATCTGTCTCCCTATCGCTCTCCCCATCAGTATCTGTCCCCTATCTCTCTCCCCCTCAGTATCTGTCTCCCTATTGCTCTCCCCCTCAGTATCTGTCTCCCTATCGCTCTCCCCTCAGTATCTGTCTCCCTATCGCTCTGCCCCTCAGTATCTGTCTCCCTTTCGCTCTCCCCCTCAGTATCTGTCTCCCTATCGCTCTGCCCCTCAGTATCTGTCTCCCTATCGCTCTCCCCCTCAGTATCTGTCTCCCTATCGCTCTGCCCCTCAGTATCTTTCTCCCTGTCGCTCTCCCCCTCAGTCTCTGTCTCCCTATCGCTCTCCCCCTCCGTATCTGTCTCCCTATCGCTCTCCCCCTCAGTATCTGTCTCCCTATCTCTCTCCCCCTCAGTATCCGTCTCCCTATCTCTCTCCCCCTCAGTATCTGTCTCCCCATCTCTCTCCCCCTCAGTATCTGTCTCCCTGTTGCTCTCCCCCTCAGTATCTGTCTCCCTATCGCTCTGCCCCTCAGTATCTGTCTCCCTATCGCTCTCCCCCTCAGTATCTGTCTCCCTATCGCTCTCCCCTCAGTATCTATCTCCCTATCGCTCTGCCCCTCAGTATCTGTCTCCCTCTCGCTCTCCCCCTCAATATCTGTCTCCATATCGCTCTCCCCCTCAGTATCTGTCTCCCTGTTGCTCTCCCCCTCAGTATCTGTCTCCCTATCGCTCAGTCCCTCAGTATCTGTCTCCCTCTCGCTCTCCCCCTCAGTATCTGTCTCCCTCTCGCTCTCCTCCTCAGTATCTGTCTCCCTGTTGCTCTCCCCCTCAGTATCTGTCTCCCTGTTGCTCACCCCCTCAGTATCTGCCTCCCTATCGCTCAGCCCCTCAGTATCTGTCTCCCTATCGCTCTCCCCTCAGTATCTGTCTCCCTATCGCTCTGCCCCTCAGTATCTGTCTCCCTATCGCTCTGCCCCTCAGTATCTTTCTCCCTGTCGCGCTCCCCCTCAGTCTCTGTCTCCCTATCGCTCTCCCCCTCCGTATCTGTCTCCCTATCGCTCTCCCCCTCAGTATCTGTCTCCCTATCTCTCTCACCCTCAGTATCCGTCTCCCTATCTCTCTCCCCCTCAGTATCTGTCTCCCTATTGCACTCCCCCTCAGTATCTGTCTCCCTATCGTTCTGCCCCTCAGTATCTGTCTCCCTCTCTCTCTCCCCCTCAGTATCTGTCTCCCTATCGCTCTGCCCCTCAGTATCTGTCTCCCCATCTCTCTCCCCCTCAGTATCTGTCTCCCCATCTCTCTCCCCCTCAGTATCTGTCTCCCTATCTCTCCCCCCCTCAGTATCTGTCTCCCTATCGCTCTCCCCCTCAGTATCTGTCTCCCTATCTCTCTCGCCCTCAGTATCTGTCTCCCTATCTCTCTCCCCCTCAGTATCTGTCTCCCTATCGCTCTGCCCCTCAGTATCTGTCTCCCTGTCGCTCTCCCCCTCAGTATCTGTCTCCCTATCGCTCTGCCCCTCAGTATCTGTCTCCCTCTCGCTCTCCCCTCAGTATCTGTCTCCCGATCGCTCTGCCTCTCAGTATCTGTCTCCCTATCGCTCTGCCCCTCAGTATCTGTCTCCCTATCGCTCTGCCCCTCAGTATCTGTCTCCCTCTCGCTCTCCCCCTCAGTATCTGTCTCCATATCGCTCTCCCCTCAGTATCTGTCTCCCTGTTGCTCTCCCCCTCAGTATCTGTCTCCCTATCGCTCAGTCCCTCAGTATCTGTCTCCCTCTCGCTCTCCCCCTCAGTATCTGTCTCCCTCTCGCTCTCCTCCTCAGTATCTGTCTCCCTGTTGCTCTCCCCCTCAGTATCTGTCTCCCTATCGCTCTGCCCCTCAGTATCTGTCTCCCTATCGCTCTCCCCTCAGTATCTGTCTCCCTATCGCTCTGCCCCTCAGTATCTGTCTCCCTATCGCTCTGTCCCTCAGTATCTGTCTCCCTATCGCTCTGCCCCTCAGTATCTTTCTCCCTGTCGCTCTCCCCCTCAGTCTCTGTCTCCCTATCGCTCTCCCCCTCCGTATCTGACTCCCTATCGCTCTGTCCCTCAGTATCTGTCTCCCTATCGCTCTGCCCCTCAGTATGTCTCCCTGTCGCTCTCCCCCTCAGTCTCTGTCTCCCTATCGCTCTCCCCATCAGTATCTGTCTCCCTATCTCTCTCCCCCTCAGTATCTGTCTCCCTATTGCTCTCCCCCTCAGTATCTGTCTCCCTATCGCTCTCCCCTCAGTATCTGTCTCCCTATCGCTCTGCCCCTAAGTATCTGTCTCCCTTTCGCTCTCCCCCTCAGTATCTGTCTCCCTATCGCTCTGCCCCTCAGTATCTGTCTCCCTATCGCTCTCCCCCTCAGTATCTGTCTCCCTATCGCTCTCCCCTCAGTATCTGTCTCCCTATCGCTCTCCCCCTCAGTATCTGTCTCCCTATCTCTCTCCCCCTCAGTATCCGTCTCCCTATCACTCTCCCCCTCAGTATCAGTCTCCCTATCGCACTCGCCCCTCAGTATCCGTCTCCCTATCTCTCTCCCCCTCAGTATGTCTCCCTATCGCTCTCCCCCTCAGTATCTGTCTCCCTATCTCTCTCCCCCTCAGTATCTGTCTCCCTATCTCTCTCCCCCTCAGTATCTGTCTCCCTATCACACTGCCCCTCAGTATCTGTCTCCCTGTCGCTCTCCCCCTCAGTATCTGTCTCCCTATCGCTCTGCCCCTCAGTATCTGTCTCCCTATCGCTCTCCCCCTCAGTATCTGTCTCCCTATCGCTCTGCCCCTCAGTATCTGTCTCCCTATCGCTCTCCCCCTCAGTATCTGCCTCCCTATCGCTCTGCCCCTCAGTATCTGTCTCCCTATCGCTCCGCCCCTCAGTATGTCTCCCTCTCGCTCTCCCCCTCAGTATCTGTCTCCATATCGCTCTCCCCCTCAGTATCTGTCTCCCTGTTGCTCTCCCCCTCAGTATCTGTCTCCCTATCACTCAGTCCCTCAGTATCTGTCTCCCTCTCGCTCTCCCCCTCAGTATCTGTCTCCCTCTCGCTCTCCCCCTCAGTATCTGTCTCCCTGTTGCTCTCCCCCTCAGTATCTGTCTCCCTATCGCTCTGCCCCTCAGTATCTGTCTCCCTATCGCTCTGCCCCTCAGTATCTGTCTCCCTATCGCTCTCCCCTCAGTATCTGTCTCCCTATCGCTGTGCCCCTCAGTCTCTGTCTCCCTATCGCTCTGTCCCTCAGTATCTGTCTCCCTATCGCTCTGCCCTCAGAATCTTTCTCCCTGTCGCTCTCCCCCTCAGTTTCTGTCTCCCTTTCGCCCTCCCCCTCAGTATCTGTCTCCCTATCGCTCTGCCCCTCAGTTTCTGTCTCCCTATCGCTCTCCCCCTCAGTATCTGTCTCCCTATCGCTCTCCCCTCAGTATCTGTCTCCCTATCGCTCTGCCCCTCAGTATCTGTCTCCCTTTCGCTCTCCCCCTCAGTATCTGTCTCCCTATCGCTCTGCCCCTCAGTATCTGTCTCCCTATCGCTCTCCCCCTCAGTATCTGTCTCCCTATCGCTCTCCCCTCAGTATCTGTCTCCCTATCGCTCTCCCCCTCAGTATCTGTCTCCCTATCTCTCTCCCCCTCAGTATCCGTCTCCCTATCACTCTCCCCCTCAGTATCATTCTCCCTATCGCTCTCCCCCCTCAGTATCCGTCTCCCTATCTCTCTCCCCCTCAGTATGTCTCCCTATCGCTCTCCCCCTCAGTATCTCTCTCCCTATCTCTCTCCCCCTCAGTATCTGTCTCCTATCTCTCTCCCCCTCAGTATCTGTCTCCCTATCACACTGCCCCTCAGTATCTGTCTCCCTGTCGCTCTCCCCCTCAGTATCTGTCTCCCTATCGCTCTGCCCCAGTATCTGTCTCCCTATCGCTCTGCCCCTCAGTATCTGTCTCCCTATCGCTCTGCCCCTCAGTATCTGTCTCCCTTTCGCTCTCCCCCTCAGTATCTGTCTCCATATCGCTCTCCCCCTCAGTATCTGTCTCCCTGTTGCTCTCCCCCTCAGTATCTGTCACCCTATCGCTCAGTCCCTCAGTATCTGTCTCCCTCTCGCTCTCCCCCTCAGTATCTGTCTCCCTCTCGCTCTCCCCCTCAGTATCTGTCTCCCTGTTGCTCTCCCCCTCAGTATCTGTCTCCCTATCGCTCTGCCCCTCAGTATCTGTCTCCCAATCGCTCTCCCCTCAGTATCTGTCTCCCTATCGCTCTGCCCCTCAGTATCTGTCTCCCTATCGCTCTGTCCCTCAGTATCTGTCTCCCTATCGCTCTCCCCTCAGTATCTTTCTCCCTATCGCTCTCCCCCTCAGTTTCTGTCTGCCTTTCGCTCTCCCCCTCAGTATCTGTCTCCCTATCGCTCTGCCCCTCAGTATCTGTCTCCCTATCGCTCTCCCCCTCAGTATCTGTATCCCTATCGCTCTCCCCTCAGTATCTGTCTCCCTATCGCTCTCCCCCTCAGTATCTGTCTCCCTATCTCTCTCCCCCTCAGTATCCGTCTCCCTATCACTCTCCCCCTCAGTATCAGTCTCCCTATCGCTCTCCCCCTCAGTATCCGTCTCCCTATCTCTCTCCCCCTCAGTATGTCTCCCTATCGCTCTCCCCCTCAGTATCTGTCTCCCTGTTGCTCTTCCCCTCAGTATCTGTCTCCCTATCGCTCAGTCCCTCAGTATCTGTCTCCCTCTCGCTCTCCCCCTCAGTATCTGTCTCCCTCTCGCTCTCCTCCTCAGTATCTGTCTCCCTCTCGCTCTGCCCCTCAGTATCTGTCTCCCTATCTCTCTCCCCCTCAGTATCTGTCTCCCTATCGCTCTCCCCTCAGTATCTGTCTCCCTCTCGCTCTCCCCCTCAGTATCTGTCTCCCTCTCGCTCTCCTCCTCAGTATCTGTCTCCCTCTCGCTCTGCCCCTCAGTATCTGTCTCCCTATCTCTCTCCCCCTCAGTATCTGTCTCCCTATCGCTCTGCCCCTCAGTATCTGTCTCCCTATCGCTCTCCCCTCAGTATCTGTCTCCCTATCGCTCTGCCCCTCAGTATCTGTCTCCCTATCGCTCTGCCCCTCAGTATCTGTCTCCCTATCGCTCTGCCCCTCAGTATCTTTCTCCCTGTCGCTCTCCCCCTCAGTCTCTGTCTCCCTATCGCTCTCCCCCTCAGTATCTGTCTCCCTATCGCTCTGCCCCTCAGTATCTGTCTCCCTATCGCTCTCCCCTCAGTATCTGTCTCCCGATCGCTCTGCCCCTCAGTATCTGTCTCCCTATCGCTCTGCCCCTCAGTATCTGTCTCCCTATCGCTCTGCCCCTCAGTATCTGTCTCCCTCTCGCTCTCCCCCTCAGTATCTGTCTCCATATCGCTCTCCCCCACAGTATCTGTCTCCCTATCGCTCAGTCCCTCAGTATCTGTCTCCCTGTTGCTCTCCCCCTCAGTATCTGTCTCCCTGTCGCTCTTCCCCTCAGTATCTGTCTCCCTATCGCTCTCCCCTCAGTATCTGTCTCCCTATCGCTCTGCCCCTCAGTATCTGTCTCCCTATCGCTCTCCCCTCAGTATCTGTCTCCCTATCGCTCTGCCCCTCAGTATCTGTCTCCCTATCGCTCTGCCCCTCAGTATCTTTCTCCCTGTCGCTCTGCCCCTCAGTATCTGTCTCCCTATCTCTCTGCCCCTCAGTATCTGTCTCCCTATCTCTCTGCCCCTCAGTATCTGTCTCCCTCTCTCTCTCCCCCTCAGTATCTGTCTCCCTATCGCTCTGCCCCTCAGTATCTGTCTCCCCATCTCTCTCCCCCTCAGTATCTGTCTCCCCATCTCTCTCCCCCTCAGTATCTGTCTCCCCATCTCTCTCCCCCTCAGTATCTGTCTCCCTATCTCTCTCGCCCTCAGTATCTGTCTCCCTATCTCTCTCCCCCTCAGTATCTGTCTCCCTGTCGCTCTCCCCCTCAGTATCTGTCTCCCTATCGCTCTGCCCCTCAGTATCTGTCTCCCTCTCGCTCTCCCCCTCAGTATCTGTCTCCCTATCGCTCTGCC
The DNA here is from genome assembly GCF_047496885.1 of Scyliorhinus torazame. Classification (NCBI taxonomy): domain Eukaryota; kingdom Metazoa; phylum Chordata; class Chondrichthyes; order Carcharhiniformes; family Scyliorhinidae; genus Scyliorhinus; species Scyliorhinus torazame. The sequence continues at coordinate 20,292,109 of NC_092725.1, read as the reverse complement.
CCTCAGTATCTGTCTCCCTATCGCTCTGCCCCTCAGTATCTGTCTCCCTATCGCTCTGCCCCTCAGTATCTGTCTCCATATCGCTCTCCCCTCAGTATCTGTCTCCCTGTTGCTCTCCCCCTCAGTATCTGTCTCCCTATCGCTCAGTCCCTCAGTATCTGTCTCCCTCTCGCTCTCCCCCTCAGTATCTGTCTCCCTGTTGCTCTCCCCCTCAGTATCTGTCTCCCTATCGCTCTGCCCCTCAGTATCTGTCTCCCTATCGCTCTCCCCTCAGTATCTGTCTCCCTATCGCTCTGCCCCTCAGTATCTGTCTCCCTATCGCTCTGTCCCTCAGTATCTGTCTCCCTATCGCTCTGCCCCTCAGTAGCTGTCTCCCTATCGCTCTGCCCCTCAGTATGTCTCCCTGTCGCTCTCCCCCTCAGTCTCTGTCTCCCTATCGCTCTCCCCATCAGTATCTGTCTCCCTATCTCTCTCCCCCTCAGTATCTGTCTCCCTATCGCTCTGCCCCTCAGTAGCTGTCTCCCTATCGCTCTGCCCCTCAGTATGTCTCCCTGTCGCTCTCCCCCTCTGTATCTGTCTCCCTATTGCTCTCCCCCTCAGTATCTGTCTCCCTATCGCTCTCCCCTCAGTATCTGTCTCCCTATCGCTCTGCCCCTCAGTATCTGTCTCCCTTTCGCTCTCCCCCTCAGTATCTGTCTCCCTATCGCTCTGCCCCTCAGTATCTGTCTCTCTATCGCTCTCCCCCTCAGTATCTGTCTCCCTATCGCTCTCCCCTCAGTATCTGTCTCCCTATCGCTCTCCCCCTCAGTATCTGTCTCCCTATCTCTCTCCCCCTCAGTATCCGTCTCCCTATCACTCTCCCCCTCAGTATCAGTCTCCCTATCGCTCTCCCCCCTCAGTATCCGTCTCCCTATCTCTCTCCCCCTCAGTATGTCTCCCTATCGCTCTCCCCCTCAGTATGTCTCCCTGTCGCTCTCCCCCTCAGTATGTCTCCCTATCACACTGCCCCTCAGTATCTGTGTCCCTGTCGCTCTCCCCCTCAGTATCTGTCTCCCTATCGCTCTGCCCCTCAGTATCTGTCTCCCTATCGCTCTGCCCCTCAGTATCTGTCTCCCTATCGCTCTGCCCCTCAGTATGTCTCCCTCTCGCTCTCCCCCTCAGTATCTGTCTCCATATCGCTCTCCCCCTCAGTATCTGTCTCCCTGTTGCTCTCCCCCTCAGTATCTGTCTCCCTATCGCTCAGTCCCTCAGTATCTGTCTCCCTCTCGCTCTCCCCCTCAGTATCTGTCTCCCTCTCGCTCTCCCCCTCAGTATCTGTCTCCCTGTTGCTCTCCCCCTCAGTATCTGTCTCCCTATCGCTCTGCCCCTCAGTATCTGTCTCACTATCGCTCTGCCCCTCAGTATCTGTCTCCCTATCGCTCTCCCCTCAGTATCTGTCTCCCTATCGCTCTGCCCTCAGTATCTGTCTCCCTATCGCTCTGCCCTCAGTATCTGTCTCCCTATCGCTCTGCCCCTCAGTTTCTGTCTCCCTATCGCTCTCCCCCTCAGTATCTGTCTCCCTATCGCTCTCCCCTCAGTATCTGTCTCCCTATCGCTCTGCCCCTCAGTATCTGTCTCCCTTTCGCTCTCCCCCTCAGTATCTGTCTCCCTATCGCTCTGCCCCTCAGTATCCGTCTCCCTATCACTCTCCCCCTCAGTATCAGTCTCCCTATCGCTCTCCCCCCTCAGTATCTGTCTCCCTATCGCTCTTCCCCTCAGTATCTGTCTCCCTATCGCTCTGCCCCTCAGTATCTGTCTCCCTTTCGCTCTCCCCCTCAGTATCTGTCTCCCTATCGCTCTCCCCTCAGTATCTGTCTCCCTATCGCTCTGCCCCTCAGTATCTGTCTCCCTTTCGCTCTCCCCCTCAGTATCTGTCTCCCTATCGCTCTCCCCTCAGTATCTGTCTCCCTATCGCTCTGCCCCTCAGTATCTGTCTCCCTATCGCTCTCCCCCTCAGTATCTGTCTCCCTATCGCTCTGCCCCTCAGTATCTGTCTCCCTATCGCTCTGCCCCTCAGTATCTGTCTCCCTATCGCTCTCCCCCTCAGTATCTGTCTCCCTATCGCTCTGCCCCTCAGTATCTGTCTCCCTATCGCTCTCCCCCTCAGTATCTGTCTCCCTACCGCTCTCCCCCTCAGTATCTGTCTCCCTTTCGCTCTCCCCCTCAGTATCTGTCTCCGTATCGCTCTGCCCCTCAGTATCTGTCTCCCTATCTCTCTCCCCCTCAGTATCCGTCTCCCTATCACTCTCCCCCTCAGTATCAGTCTCCCTATCGCTCTCCCCCCTCAGTATCCGTCTCCCTATCTCTCTCCCCCTCAGTATGTCTCCCTATCGCTCTCCCCCTCAGTATCTATCTCCCTATCTCTCTCCCCCTCAGTATCTGTCTCCTATCTCTCTCCCCCTCAGTATCTGTCTCCCTATCACACTGCCCCTCAGTATCTGTCTCCCTGTCGCTCTCCCCCTCAGTATCTGTCTCCCTATCGCTCTGCCCCTCAGTATCTGTCTCCCTATCGCTCTGCCCCTCAGTATCTGTCTCCCTATCGCTCTGCCCCTCAGTATCTGTCTCCCTTTCGCTCTCCCCCTCAGTATCTGTCTCCATATCGCTCTCCCCCTCAGTATCTGTCTCCCTGTTGCTCTCCCCCTCAGTATCTGTCTCCCAACGCTCCGTCCCTCAGTATCTGTCTCCCTCTCGCTCTCCCCCTCAGTATCTGTCTCCCTCTCGCTCTCCCCCTCAGTATCTGTCTCCCTGTTGCTCTCCCCCTCAGTATCTGTCTCCCGATCGCTCTGCCCCTCAGTATCTGTCTCCCTATCGCTCTGCCCCTCAGTATCTGTCTCCCTATCGCTCTCCCCTCAGTATCTGTCTCCCTATCGCTCTGCCCCTCAGTATCTGTCTCCCTATCGCTCTGTCCCTCAGTATCTGTCTCCCTATCGCTCTGCCCTCAGTATCATTCTCCCTGTCGCTCTCCCCCTCAGTTTCTGTCTCCCTTTCGCTCTCCCCCTCAGTATCTGTCTCCCTATCGCTCTCCCCCTCAGTATCTGTATCCCTATCGCTCTCCCCTCAGTATCTGTCTCCCTATCGCTCTCCCCCTCAGTATCTGTCTCCCGATCTCTCTCCCCCTCAGTATCCGTCTCCCTATCACTCTCCCCCTCAGTATCAGTCTCCTTATCGCTCTCCCCCTCAGTATCCGTCTCCCTATCTCTCTCCCCCTCAGTATGTCTCCCTATCGCTCTCCCCCTCAGTACCTGTCTCCCTATCTCTCTCCCCCTCAGTATCTGTCTCCCTATCGCTCTCCCCCTCAGTATCTGTCTCCCTATCTCTCTCCCCCTCATTATCCGTCTCCCTATCTCTCTCCCCCTCAGTATCTGTCTCCCTATCGCTCTGTCCCTCAGTATCTGTCTCCCTATCGCTCTGCCCCTCAGTATGTCTCCCTGTCGCTCTCCCCCTCAGTCTCTGTCTCCGTATCTCTCTCCCCCTCAGTATCTGTCTCCCTATTGCTCTCCCCCTCAGTATCTGTCTCCCTATCTCTCTCCCCCTCAGTATCTGTCTCCCTGTCGCTCTCCCCCTCAGTATCTGTCTCCCTATCGCTCTCCCCCTCAGTATCTGTCTCCCTATCTCTCTCCCCCTCAGTATCTGTCTTCCTGTCGCTCTCCCCCTCAGTATCTGTCTCCCTATCGCTCTCCCCCTCAGTATCTGTCTCCCTATCGCTCTGCCCCTCAGTATCTGTCTCCCTATTGCTCTCCCCCTCAGTATCTGTCTCCCTATCTCTCTCCCCTTCAGTATCCGTCTCCCTATCGCCCTCCCCCTCAGTATCTGTCTCCCTATCGCTCTGTCCCTCTGTATCTGTCTCCCTATCGCTCTGCCCCTCAGTATCTGTCTCCCTATCGCTCTACCCCTCAGTATCTGTCTCCCTATCTCTCTCCCCTCAGTGTCTGTCTCCCTATCGCTCTGCCCCTCAGTATCTGTCTCCCTATCGCTCTCCCCCTCAGTATCTGTCTCCCTATCTCTCTGCCCCTCAGTATCTGTCTCCCTATCGCTCTGCCCCTCAGTATCTGTCTCCCTATTGCTCTCCCCCTCAGTATCTGTCTCCCTATCTCTCTCCCCCTCAGTATCCGTCTCCTATCTCTCTCCCCCTCAGTATCTGTCTCCCTATCGCTCTGCCCCTCAGTATCTGTCTCCCTATCGCTCTGTCCCTCTGTATCTGTCTCCCTATCGCTCTCCCCCTCAGTATCTGTCTCCATATCGCTCTGTCCCTCTGTATCTGTCTCCCTATCGCTCTCCCCCTCAGTATCTGTCTCCCTATCGCTCTGTCCCTCAGTATCTGTCTCCCTATCGCTCTGTCCCTCAGTATCTGTCTCCCTATCGCTCTGCCCCTCAGTATCTGTCTCCCTATCGCTCTGTCCCTCTGTATCTGTCTCCCTATCGCTCTGCCCCTCAGTATCTGTCTCCCTATCGCTCTGTCCCTCTGTATCTGTCTCCCTATCGCTCTCCCCCTCAGTATCTGTCTCCCTATCGCTCTGCCCCTCAGTATCTGTCTCCCTATCTCTCTCCCCCTCAGTATCTGTCTCCCTATCGCCCTGCCCCTCAGTATCTGTCTCCCTATCTCTCTCCCCTTCAGTATCCGTCTCCCTATCGCTCTCCCCCTCAGTATCTGTCTCCCTATCGCTCTGTCCCTCTGTATCTGTCTCCCTATCGCTCTGCCCCTCAGTATCTGTCTCCCTATCGCTCTCCCCCTCAGTATCTGTCTCCCTGTCGCTCTGCCCCTCAGTATCTGTCTCCCTATCGCTCTGCCCCTCAGTATCTGTCTCCCTATCGCTCTCCCCCTCAGTATCTGTCTCCCTATCTCTCTCCCCTCAGTATCTGTCTCCCTATCGCTCTGCCCCTCAGTATCTGTCTCCCTATCTCTCTCCCCTCAGTGTCTGTCTCCCTATCGCTCTGCCCCTCAGTATCTGTCTCCCTATCGCTCTGCCCCTCAGTATCTGTCTCCCTATCTCTCTCCCCTCAGTGTCTGTCTCCCTATCGCTCTGCCCCTCAGTATCTGTCTCCCTATCGCTCTGCCCCTCAGTATCTGTCTCCCTATCTCTCTGCCCCTCAGTATCTGTCTCCCTATCGCTCTGCCCCTCAGTATCTGTCTCCCTATTGCTCTCCCCCTCAGTATCTGTCTCCCTATCTCTCTCCCCCTCAGTATCCGTCTCCCTATCTCTCTCCCCCTCAGTATCTGTCTCCCTATCGCTCTGCCCCTCAGTATCTGTCTCCCTATCGCTCTGTCCCTCTGTATCTGTCTCCCTATCGCTCTCCCCCTCAGTATCCGTCTCCCTATCTCTCTCCCCCTCAGTATCTGTCTCCCTATCGCTCTGCCCCTCAGTATCTGTCTCCCTATCGCTCTGTCCCTCTGTATCTGTCTCCCTATCGCTCTCCTCCTCAGTATCTGTCTCCATATCGCTCTGTCCCTCTGTATCTGTCTCCCTATCGCTCTCCCCCTCAGTATCTGTCTCCCTATCGCTCTGTCCCTCAGTATCTGTCTCCCTATCGCTCTGTCCCTCAGTATCTGTCTCCCTATCGCTCTGCCCCTCAGTATCTGTCTCCCTATCGCTCTGTCCCTCTGTATCTGTCTCCCTATCGCTCTGTCCCTCTGTATCTGTCTCCCTATCGCTCTGCCCCTCAGTATCTGGCTCCCTATCGCTCTGTCCCTCTGTATCTGTCTCCCTATCGCTCTCCCCCTCAGTATCCGTCTCCCTATCGCTCTGCCCCTCAGTATCTGTCTCCCTATCTCTCTCCCCCTCAGTATCTGTCTCCCTATCGCTCTCCCCCTCAGTATCTGTCTCCCTATCGCTTTCCCCCTCAGTATCTGTCTGCCTATCTCTCTCCCCCTCAGTATCTGTCTCCCTATCTCTCTCCCCCTCAGTATCTGTCTCCCTATCGCTCCCCCCCTCAGTATCTGTCTCCCTATCTCTCTGCCACTCAGTATCTGTCTCCCTATCTCTCTCCCCCTCAGTATCTGTCTCCCTGTCTCTCTGCCCCTCAGTATCTGTCTCCCTATCGCTCTGCCCCTCAGTATCTGTCTCCCTATCTCTCTCCCCCTCAGTATCTGTCTCCCTATCGCTCTGCCCCTCAGTATCTGTCTCCCTCTTGCTCTCCCCCTCAGTATCTGTCTCCCTGTCGCTCTCCCCCTCAGTATCTGTCTCCCTATCGCCCTGCCCCTCAGTATCTGTCTCCCTATCGCTCTCCCCCTCAGTATCTGTCTCCGTATCTCTCTCCCCCTCAGTATCTGTCTCCCTATCTCTCTCCCCCTCAGTATCTGTCTCCCTGTCGCTCTCCCCCTCAGTATCTGTCTCCCTATTGCTCTCCCCCTCAGTATCTGTCTCCCTATTGCTCTCCCCCTCAGTATCTGTCTCCCTATCTCTCTCCCCCTCAGTATCTGTCTCCCTGTCGCTCTCCCCTCAGTATCTGTCTCCCTGTCGCTCTCCCCTCAGTATCTGTCTCCCTATCGCTCTGCCCCTCAGTATCTGTCTCCCTATCGCTCTGCCCCTCAGTATCTGTCTCCCTGTCGCTCTGCCCCTCAGTATCTGTCTCCCTATTGCTCTCCCACTTAGTATATGTCTCCCTATTGCGCCCCCCCTCAGTATCTGTCACCGTCTCGCTCTCCCCCTCAGTATCTGTCTCCCTATCACTCTCCCCCTCAGTATCTGTCTCCCTGTCGCTCTCCCCCTCAGTATCTGTCTCCGTCTCGCTCTCCCTCTCAGTATCTGTCTCCGTCTCGCCTCCCTCTCAGTATCTGTCTCCGTCTCGCTCTCCCCCTCAGTATCTGTCTTCCTATCGCTCTCCCACTCAGTATCAGTCTTCCTATTGCTCTCTCCCTCAGTATCTGTCTCCCTTTCACTCTGTCCCTCAGTATCTGTCTCCCTATCACTCTGCCCCTAGGTATCTGTCTCCCTATCGCTCACCCCCTCAGTATCTGCCTCCCTATCACTCTCCCCCTCAGTATCTGTCTCCCTATTTCTCTCCCCCTCAGTATCCGTCTCCCTATCAGTCTGCCCCTCAGTATCTGTCTCCCTATCGCTCTCCCCCTCAGTATCTGTCTCCCTATCTCTCTCCCCCTCAGTATCTGTCTCCCTATCACTCTGCCCCTCAGTATCTGTCTCCCTATCTCTCTCCCCCTCAGTATCTGTCTCCCTTTCACTCTGTCCCTCAGTATCTGTCTCCCTATCACTCTGCCCCTAGGTATCTGTCTCCCTATCGCTCACCCCCTCAGTATCTGCCTCCCTATGACTCTCCCACTCAGTATCTGTCTCCCTATTTCTCTCCCCCTCAGTATCCGTCTCCCTATCACTCTGCCCCTCAGTATCTGTCTCCCTATCGCTCTCCCCCTCAGTATCTGTCTCCCTATCTCTCTCCCCTCAGTATCTGTCTCCCTATCGCTCTCCCCCTCAGTATCTGTCTCCCTATCTCTCTCCCCCTCAGTATCTGTCACCCTATCGCTCTGTCCCTCAGTATCTGTCTCCCTATCTCTCTCCCCCTCAGTATGTCTGCCTATCGCTCTACCCCTCAGTATCTGTCTCCCTATCTCTCTCCCCCTCAGTATCTGCCTCCCTATCACTCTCCCCCTCAGTATCTGTCTCCCAATTTCTCTCCCCCTCAGTATCCGTCTCCCTATCACTCTGCCCCTCAGTATGTCTCCCTATCTCTCTCCCCCTCAGTATCCATCTCCCTATCACTCTGCCCCTCAGTATCTGTCTCCCTATCGCTCTCCCCCTCAGTATCCGTCTCCCTATCACTCTTCCCCTCAGTCTCAGTCTCCCTATCGCTCTCCCCCTCAGTATCCGTCTCCCTATCTCTCTCCCCCTCAGTATGTCTCTCTATCGCTCTACCCCTCAGTATCTGTCTCCCTATCTCTCTCCCCCTCAGTATCTGTCTCCCTATCGCTCTCCCCCTCAGTATCTGTCTCCCTATCTCTCGCCCCCTCAGTATCCGTCTCCCTATCTCTCTCCCCCTCAGTATCTGTCTCCCTATCTCTCGCCCCCTCAGTATCTGTCTCCCTATCTCTCTCCCCCTCAGTATCTGTCTCACTGTCGCTCTCCCCCTCAGTATCTGTCTCCCTATCGCTCTCCCCCTCAGTATCTGTCTCCCTATCGCTCTGGCCCTCAGTCTCTGTCTCCCTATCGCTCTGTCCCTCAGTATCTCTCTCCCTATCGCTCTGCCCCTCAGTATCTGTCTCCCTATCGCTCTCCCCCTCAGTATCTGTCTCCCTATCGCTCTGCCCCTCAGTATCTTTCTCCTTGTCGCTCTCCCCCTCAGTATCTGTCTCCCTATCTCTCTCCCCCTCAGGGTCTGTCTCACTATCTCTCTCCCCCTCGGTATCTGTCTCCCTATCTCTCTCCCCCTCAGTATCTGTCTCCCTATCTCTCTCCCCCTCGGTATCTGTCTCCCTATCGATCTGCCCCTCAGTATCTGTCTCCCTATCGCTCTGTCCCTCAGTATCTGTCTCCCTATCGCTCTGCCCCTCAGTATCTGTCTCCCTATCGCTCTCCCCCTCAGTATCTGTCTCCCTATCGCTCTCCCCATCAGTATCTGTCTCCCTATTGCTCTCCCCCTCAGTATCTGTCTCCCTATCGCTCTCTCCTCAGTAACTGTCTCCCTATCGCTCTGCCCCTCAGTATCTGTCTCCCTATCTCTGTCCCCCTCAGTATCAGTCTCCCTATCTCTCTCCCCCTCAGTATCTGTCTCCCTGTCGCTCTCCCCCGCAGTATCTGTCTCCCTGTCGCTCTCCCCCTCAGATCTATCTCCCTGTCGCTCTCCCCCTCAGTATCTGTCTCCCTATCGCTCTGCCCCTCAGTATCTGTCTCCCTATCGCTCTGCCCCTCAGTATCTGTCTCCCTGTCGCTCTCCCCCTCAGTATCTGTCTCCCTATCACTCTGTCCCTCAGTATCTGTCTCCCTATCGCTCTCCCCCTCAGTATCTATCTCCCTATCTCTCTCCCCCTCAGTATCTGCTCCCTATCGCTCTCCCCCTCAGTATCTGTCTCCCTATCGCTCTGCCCCTCAGTATCTGTCTCCCTATCTCTCTCCCCCTCAGTATCTGTCTCCCTATCTCTGTCCCCCTCAGTATCAGTCTCCCTATCGCTCTGCCCCTCAGTATCTGTCTCCCTATCGCTCTTCCCCTCAGTATCTGTCTGCCTGTCGCTCTGCCCCTCAGTATCTGTCTCCCTATCGCTCTCCCCCTCAGTATCTGGCTCCCTCTCGCTCACCCCCTCAGTCTCTGTCTCCCTATTTCTCTCGCCCTCAGTATCTGTCTCCCTATCGCTCTCCCCCTCAGTATTGGTCTCCCCATCGCTCTCCCCCTCAGTATTGGTCTCCCCATTGCTCTCCCCCTCAGTATCGGTCTCCCCATCGCTCTCTCCCTCAGTATCTGTCTCCCTATCTCTCTGCCACTCAGTATCTGTCTCCCTATCGCCCTCCCCCTCAGTATCTGTCTCCCTATCGATCTCCCCCTCAGTATCTGTCTCCCTATCGCTCTGCCCCTCAGTATCTGTCTCCCTATCGCTCTCCCCTCAGTATCTGTCTCCCTATCGCTCTCTCCCTCAGTATCTGTCTCCCTATCTCTCTCCCCCTCAGTATCTGCCTCACTATCGCTCTCCCCCTCAGTATCTGTCTCCCTATCTCTCGCCCCCTCAGTATCCGTCTCCCTATCTCTCTCCCCCTCAGTATCTGTCTCCCTATTGCACTCCCCCTCAGTATCTGTCTCCCTATCTCTCTCCCCCTCAGTATCTGTCTCACTGTCGCTCTCCCCCTCAGTATCTGTCTCCCTATCGCTCTCCCCCTCAGTATCTGTCTCCCTATCGCTCTGGCCCTCAGTCTCTGTCTCCCTATCGCTCTGTCCCTCAGTATCTGTCTCCCTGTCGCTCTCGCCCTCAGTATCTGTCTCCCTATCGCTCTGGCCCTCAGTCTCTGTCTCCCTATCGCTCTGTCCCTCAGTATCTGTCTCCCTGTCGCTCTCGCCCTCAGTATCTGTCTCCCTGTTGCTCTCCCCCTCAGTATCTGTCTCCCTATCGCTCTCCCCCTCAGTATCTTTCTCCTTGTCGCTCTCCCCCTCAGTATCTGTCTCCCTATCTCTCTCCCCCTCAGGATCTGTCTCACTATCTCTCTCCCCCTCGGTATCTGTCTCCCTATCTCTCTCCCCATCAGTATCTGTCTCCCTATTGCTCTCCCCCTCAGTATCTGTCTCCCTTTCGCTCTGCCCCTCAGTATCTGTCTCCCTATCTCTCTCCCCCTCAGTATCTGTCTCCCTATCGCTCTCCCCTCAGTATCTGTCTCCCTATCTCTCTCCCCTCAGTATCTGTCTCCCTTTCGCTCTCCCCCTCAGTATCTGTCTCCCTGTCGCTCTCCCCCTCAGTATCTGTCTCCCTATCTCTCTCCCCCTCAGTATCTGTCTCCCTGTCGCTCTGCCCCTCAGTATCTGTCTCCCTGTCGCTCTGCCCCTCAGTATCTGTCTCCCTGTCGCTCTCCCCCTCAGAATCTGTCTCCCTATCACTCTGTCCCTCAGTATCTGTCTCCCTATCGCTCTGTCGCTCAGTATCTGTCTCCCTTTCGCTCTCCCCCTCAGTATCTGTCTCCCTATCGCTCTGCCCCTCAGTATCTGTCTCCCTATCGCTCTGCCCCTCAGTATCTGTCTCCCTGTCGCTCTCCCCCTCAGAATCTGTCTCCGTATCACTCTGTCCCTCAGTATCTGTCTCCCTATCGCTCTGCCCCTCAGTATCTGTCTCCCTTTCGCTCTGCCCCTCAGTATCTGTCTCCCTTTCGCTCTCCCCCTCAGTATCTGTCTCCCTATCGCTCTGCCCCTCAGTATCTGTCTCCCTTTCGCTCTGCCCCTCAGTATCTGTCTCCCTTTCGCTCTCCCCCTCAGTATCTGTCTCCCTATCGCTCTGCCCCTCAGTATCTGTCTCCCTTTCGCTCTGCCCCTCAGTATCTGTCTCCCTATCTCTCTCCCCCTCAGTATCTGTCTCCCTATCGCTCTCCCCTCAGTATCTGTCTCCCTATCTCTCTCCCCTCAGTATCTGTCTCCCTATCTCTCTCCCCCTCAGTATCTGTCTCCCTATCGCTCTCCCCTCAGTATCTGTCTCCCTATCTCTCTCCCCTCAGTATCTGTCTCCCTGTCGCTCTCCCCCTCAGTATCTGTCTCCCTGTCTCTCTCCCCCTCAGATCTATCTCCCTGTCGCTCTCCCCCTCAGTATCTGTCTCCCTATCGCTCTGCCCCTCAGTATCTGTCTCCCTATCTCTTTCCCCCTCAGTATCTGCTCCCTATCGCTCTCCCCCTCAGTATCCGTCTCCCTATCACTCTGCCCCTCAGTATGTCTCCCTATCTCTCTCCCCCTCAGTATCCGTCTCCCTATCACTTTGCCCTCAGTATCTGTCTCCCTATCGCTCTCCCCCTCAGTATCCGTCTCCCTATCACTCTCCCCCTCAGTATCAGTCTCCCTATCGCTCTCCCCCTCAGTATCCGTCTCCCTATCTCTCTCCCCCTCAGTATGTCTCCCTATCGCTCTACCCCTCAGTATCTGTCTCCCTATCGCTCTCCCCCTCAGTATCTGTCTCCCTATCGCTCTCCCCCTCAGTATCTGTCTCCCTATCGCTCTGCCCCTCAGTATCTTTCTCCTTGTCGCTCTCCCCCTCAGTATCTGTCTCCCTATCTCTCTCCCCCTCAGGATCTGTCTCACTATCTCTCTCCCCCTCGGTATCTGTCTCCCTATCTCTCTCCCCCTCAGTATCTGTCTCCCTATCTCTCTCCCCCTCAGTATCTGTCTCCCTATCGCTCTGCCCCTCAGTATCTGTCTCCCTATCTCTCTCCCCCTCAGTATCTGTCTCCCTATCGCTCTCCCCCTCGGTATCTGTCTCCCTATCGCTCTGCCCCTCGGTATCTGTCTCCCTATCTCTCTCCCCCTCAGTATCTGTCTCCCTATCTCTCTCCCCCTCAGTATCTGTCTCCCAATCGCTCTCCCCTCAGTATCTGTCTCCCTATCTCTCTCCCCTCAGTATCTGTCTCCCTATCTCTCTCCCCCTCAGTATCTGTCTCCCTATCTCTCTCCCCCTCAGTATCTGTCTCCCTATCTCTCTCCCCCTCAGTATCTGTCTCCCAATCGCTCTCCCCTCAGTATCTGTCTCCCTATCTCTCTCCCCTCAGTATCTGTCTCCCTATCTCTCTCCCCCTCAGTATCTGTCTCCCTATCTCTCTCCCCCTCAGTATCTGTCTCCCTATCTCTCTCTCCCTCAGTATCTGTCTCCCTATCGCTCTGCCCCTCAGTATCTGTCTCCCTGTCGCTCTCCCCCTCAGATCTATCTCCCTGTCGCTCTCCCCCTCAGTATCTGTCTCCCTATCGCTCTGCCCCTCAGTATCTGTCTCCCTATCGCTCTGCCCCTCAGTATCTGTCTCCCTGTCGCTCTCCCCCTCAGTATCTGTCTCCCTATCACTCTGTCCCTCAGTATCTGTCTCCCTATCGCTCTGTCCCTCAGTATCTATCTCCCTATTTCTCTCCCCCTTAGTATCTGCTCCCTATCGCTCTCCCCCTCAGTATCTGTCTCCCTATCGCTCTGCCCCTCAGTATCTGTCTCCCTATCGCTCTGCCCCTCAGTATCTGTCTCCCTATCTCTCTCCCCCTCAGTATCTATCTCCCTATCTCTGTCCCCCTCAGTATCAGTCTCCCTATCGCTCTGCCCCTCAGTATCTGTCTCCCTATCGCTCTCCCCCTCAGTATCTGTCTCCCTATCGCTCTGCCCCTCAGTATCAGTCTCCCTATCGCTCTGCCCCTCAGTATCTGTCTCCCTATCGCTCACCCCCTCAGTCTCTGTCTCCCTATTTCTCTCGCCCTCAGTATCTGTCTCCCTATCGCTCTCCCCCTCAGTATTGGTCTCCCCATTGCTCTCCCCCTCAGTATGAGTCTCCCTATTGCTCTCCCCCTCAGTATCGGTCTCCCCATCGCTCTCTCCCTCATTATCTGTCTCCCTATCTCTCTGCCACTCAGTATCTGTCTCCCTATCGCTCTCCCCCTCAGTATCTGTCTCCCTATCGATCTCCCCCTCAGTATCTGTCTCCCTACCGCTCTCCCCTAAGTATCTGTCTCCCTATCGCTCTCTCCCTCAGTATCTGTCTCCCTATCTCTCTCCCCCTCAGTATCTGTCTCCCTATCGCTCTCCCCCTCAGTATCTGTCTCCCTATCTCTCTCCCCTCAGTATCTGTCTCCCTATCGTTCTGCCCCTCAGTATCTGTCTCCCTGTCGCTCTCCCCCTCAGTATCTGTCTCCCTATCGCTCTGCCCCTCAGTATCTGTCTCCCTATCGCTCTCCCCCTCAGTATCTGTCTCCCTATCTCTCTCCCCCTCAGTATCTGTCTCCCTATCGCTCTCCCCTCAGTATCTGTCTCCCTATCACTCTCCCCCTCAGTATCTGTCTCCCTGTCGCTCTCCCCCTCAGTATCTATCTCCCTATCTCTGTCCCCCTCAGTATCAGTCTCCCTATCGCTCTGCCCCTCAGTATCTGTCTCCCTATCGCTCTCCCCCTCAGTCTCTGTCTCCCTATCGCTCTGCCCCTCAGTATCTGTCTCCCTGTCGCTCTCCCCCTCAGTATCTGTCTCCCTGTCGCTCTCCCCTCAGTATCTGTCTCCCTGTCGCTCTGCCCCTCAGTATCTGTCTCCCTATCTCTCTCCCCCTCAGTATCTGTCTCCCTATCGCTCTCCCCCTCAGTATCTGTCTCCCTATCTCTCTCCCCCTCAGTATCTGTCTCCCTATCGCTCTCCCCTCAGTATCTGTCTCCCTATCACTCTCCCCCTCAGTATCTGTCTCCCTGTCGCTCTCCCCCTCAGTATCTATCTCCCTATCTCTGTCCCCCTCAGTATCAGTCTCCCTATCGCTCTGCCCCTCAGTATCTGTCTCCCTATCGCTCTCCCCCTCAGTCTCTGTCTCCCTATCGCTCTGCCCCTCAGTATCTGTCTCCCTGTCGCTCTCCCCCTCAGTATCTGTCTCCCTGTCGCTCTCCCCTCAGTATCTGTCTCCCTGTCGCTCTGCCCCTCAGTATCTGTCTCCCTATCTCTCTCCCCCTCAGTATCTGTCTCCCTATCGCTCTCCCCCTCAGTATCTGTCTCCCTATCGCTCTCCCCCTCAGTATCTGTCTCCCTATCTCTCTCCCCTCAGTATCTGTCTCCCTATCGCTCTCCCCCTCAGTATCTGTCTCCCTATCTCTCTCCCCTCAGTATCTGTCTCCCTATCGCTCTCCCCCTCAGTATCTGTCTCCCTATCTCTCTCCCCTCAGTATCTGTCTCCCTATCGCTCTCCCCCTCAGTATCTGTCTCCCTATTTCTCTCCCCCTCAGTATCTGTCTCCCTATCGCTCTCCCCCTCAGTATCTGTCTCCCTATCTCTCTCCCCTCAGTATCTGTCTCCCTATCTCTCTCCCCCTCAGTATCTGTCTCCCTATCGCTCTCCCCCTCAGTATCTGTCTCCCTATCTCTCTCCCCTCAGTATCTGTCTCCCTATCGCTCTCCCCCTCAGTATCTGTCTCCCTGTCGCTCTCCCCTCAGTATCTGTCTCCCTGTCGCTCTGCCCCTCAGTATCTGTCTCCCTATCTCTCTCCCCCTCAGTATCTGTCTCCCTATCGCTCTCCCCCTCAGTATCTGTCTCCCTATCGCTCTCCCCCTCAGTATCTGTCTCCCTATCTCTCTCCCCTCAGTATCTGTCTCCCTATCGCTCTCCCCCTCAGTATCTGTCTCCCTATCTCTCTCCCCTCAGTATCTGTCTCCCTATCGCTCTCCCCCTCAGTATCTGTCTCCCTATCTCTCTCCCCTCAGTATCTGTCTCCCTATCGCTCTCCCCCTCAGTATCTGTCTCCCTATTTCTCTCCCCCTCAGTATCTGTCTCCCTATCGCTCTCCCCCTCAGTATCTGTCTCCCTATCTCTCTCCCCTCAGTATCTGTCTCCCTATCTCTCTCCCCCTCAGTATCTGTCTCCCTATCGCTCTCCCCCTCAGTATCTGTCTCCCTATCTCTCTCCCCTCAGTATCTGTCTCCCTATCGCTCTCCCCCTCAGTATCTTTCTCCCTATTTCTCTCCCCCTCAGTATCTGTCTCCCTATCGCTCTGCCCCTCAGTATCTGTCTCCCTATCGCTCTGCCCCTCAGTATCTGTCTCCCTGTCGCTCTCCCCCTCAGTATCTATCTCCCTATCTCTCTCCCCCTCAGTATCTGTCTCCCTATCGCTCTGCCCCTCAGTATCTGTCTCCCTATCGCTCTCTCCCTCAGTATCTGTCTCCCTATCGCTCTCTCCCTCAGTATCTGTCTCCCTATCGCTCTCCCCCTCAGTATCTGGCTCCCTCTCGCTCACCCCCTCAGTATCTGTCTCCCTGTCGCTCTCCCCCTCAGTATCTATCTCCCTATCTCTCTCCCCCTCAGTATCTGTCTCCCTATCGCTCTCCCCCTCAGTATCTGTCTCCCTATCTCTCTCCCCCTCAGTATCTGTCTCCCTATCGCTCTCCCCCTCAGTATCTGTCTCCCTATCTCTCTCCCCCTCAGTATCTGTCTCCCTATCTCTCTCCCCTCAGTATCTGTCTGCCTGTCGCTCTGCCCCTCAGTATCTGTCTCCCTATCGCTCTCCCCCTCCGTATCTGTCTCCCTATCTCTCTCCCCCTCAGTATCTGTCTCCCTATCGCTCTGCCCCTCAGTATCTGTCTCCCTATCTCTCTCCCCTCAGTATCTATCTCCCTGTCGCTCTCCCCCTCAGTATCTGTCTCCCTATCGCTCTGCCCCTCAGTATCTGTCTCCCTATCTCTCTCCCCCTCAGTATCTGTCTCCCTGTCGCTCTCCCCCTCAGTATCTGTCTCCCTGTCGCTCTGTCCCTCAGTATCTGTCTCCCTATCGCTCTCCCCTCAGTATCTGTCTCCCTATCTCTCTCCCCTCAGTATCTATCTCCCTGTCGCTCTCCCCCTCAGTATCTATCTCCCTGTCGCTCTGTCCCTCAGTATCTGTCTCCCTATCGCTCTCCCCTCAGTATCTATCTCCCTGTCGCTCTCCCCCTCAGTATCTATCTCCCTGTCGCTCTGTCCCTCAGTATCTATCTCCCTATCGCTCTGTCCCTCAGTATCTGTCTCCCTATCGCTCTGCCACTCAGTATCTGTCTCCCTATCGCTCTCCCCTCAGTATCTGTCTCCCTATCGCTCTGCCCCTCAGTATCTGTCTCCCTATCGCTCTCCCCCTCAGTATCTGTCTCCCTGTCGCTCTCCCCCTCAGTATCTGTCTCCCTATCGCTCTCCCCCTCAGTATCTGTCTCCCTATCGCTCTCCCCCTCAGTATCTGTCTCCCTGTCGCTCTCCCCCTCAGTATCTGTCTCCCTATCGCTCTCCCCCTCAGTATCTGTCTCCCTATCGCTCTCCCCCTCGGTATCTGTCTCCCTATCGCTCTCCCCCTCAGTATCTGTCTCCCTATCGCTCTCCCCCTCAGTATCTGTCTCCCTATCGCTCTGCCCCTCAGTATCTGTCTCCCTATCGCTCTCCCCCTCGGTATCTGTCTCCCTATCGCTCTCCCCCTCAGTATCTGTCTCCCTATCGCTCTCCCCCTCAGTATCTGTCTCCCTATCGCTCTGCCCCTCAGTATCTGTCTCCCTATCGCTCTCCCCCTCGGTATCTGTCTCCCTATCGCTCTGCCCCTCAGTATCTGTCTCCCTGTCGCTCTCCCCCTCAGTATCTGTCTCCCTATCGCTCTTCCCCTCAGTATCTGTCTCCCTGTCGCTCTCCCCCTCAGTATCTGTCTCCCTATCGCTCTCCCCCTCAGTATCTGTCTCCCTATCGCTCTCCCCCTCGGTATCTGTCTCCCTATCGCTCTCCCCCTCAGTATCTGTCTCCCTATCGCTCTCCCCCTCGGTATCTGTCTCCCTATCGCTCTGCCCCTCAGTATCTGTCTCCCTGTCGCTCTGCCCCTCAGTATCTGTCTCCCTATCGCTCTCCCCCTCAGTATCTGTCTCCCTATCGCTCTCTCCTCAGTAACTGTCTCCCTATCGCTCTGCCCCTCAGTATCTGTCTCCCTATCTCTCTCCCCCTCAATATCTGTCTCCCTATCTCTCTCCCCTCAGTATCTGTCTCCCTGTCGCTCTCCCCCGCAGTATCTGTCTCCCTATCGCTCTGCCCCTCAGTATCTGTCTCCCTATCGCTCTCCCCTCAGTATCTGTCTCCCTATCTCTCTCCCCCTCAATATCTGTCTCCCTATCGCTCTCCCCCGCAGTATCTGTCTCCCTGTCGCTCTCCCCCTCAGATCTATCTCCCTGTCGCTCTCCCCCTCAGTATCTGTCTCCCTATCGCTCTGCCCCTCAGTATCTGTCTCCCTATCTCTCTCCCCCTCAGTATCTGTCTCCCTATCTCTGTCCCCCTCAGTATCAGTCTCCCTATCACTCTGTCCCTCAGTATCTGTCTCCCTATCTCTCTCCCCCTCAGTATCTGTCTCCCTATCGCTCTGCCCCTCAGTATCTGTCTCCCTGTCGCTCTCCCCCTCAGTATCTGTCTCCCTATCACTCTGTCCCTCAGTATCTGTCTCCCTATCTCTCTCCCCCTCAGTATCTGTCTCCCTGTCGCTCTCCCCCTCAGTATCTGTCTCCCTGTCGCTCTCCCCCTCAGTATCTGTCTCCCTATCACTCTGTCCCTCAGTATCTGTCTCCCTATCGCTCTGCCCCTCAGTATCTGTCTCCCTATCTCTCTCCCCCTCAGTATCTGTCTCCCTATCTCTGTCCCCCTCAGTATCAGTCTCCCTATCACTCTGTCCCTCAGTATCTGTCTCCCTATCTCTCTCCCCCTCAGTATCTGTCTCCCTATCGCTCTGCCCCTCAGTATCTGTCTCCCTGTCGCTCTCCCCCTCAGTATCTGTCTCCCTATCACTCTGTCCCTCAGTATCTGTCTCCCTATCTCTCTCCCCCTCAGTATCTGTCTCCCTCTCGCTCTCCCCCTCAGTATCAGTCTCCCTATCTCTCTCCCCCTCAGTATCTGTCTCCCTATCGCTCTGCCCCTCAGTATCTGTCTCCCTGTCGCTCTCCCCCTCAGTATCTGTCTCCCTATCACTCTGTCCCTCAGTATCTGTCTCCCTATCTCTCTCCCCCTCAGTATCTGTCTCCCTCTCGCTCTCCCCCTCAGTATCAGTCTCCCTATCGCTCTCCCCCTCAGTATCTGTCTGCCTGTCGCTCTGCCCCTCAGTATCTGTCTCCCTATCGCTCTGCCCCTCAGTATCTGTCTCCCTATCGATCTGCCCCTCAGTATCTGTCTCCCCGTCGCTCTCCCCCTCAGTATCTGGCTCCCTCTCGCTCACCCCCTCAGTCTCTGTCTCCCTATTTCTCTCGCCCTCAGTATCTGTCTCCCTATCGCTCTCCCCCTCAGTATTGGTCTCCCCATCGCTCTCCCCCTCAGTATTGGTCTCCCCATTGCTCTCCCCCTCAGTATCAGTCTCCCTATTGCTCTCCCCCTCAGTATCGGTCTCCCCATCGCTCTCTCCCTCAGTATCTGTCTCCCTATCTCTCTGCCACTCAGTATCTGTCTCCCTATCGCCCTCCCCCTCAGTATCTGTCTCCCTATCGATCTCCCCCTCAGTATCTGTCTCCCTATCGCTCTCCCCTCAGTATCTGTCTCCCTATCGCTCTCTCCCTCAGTATCTGTCTCCCTATCTCTCTCCCCCTCAGTATCTGCCTCACTATCGCTCTCCCCCTCAGTATCTGTCTCCCTATCTCTCGCCCCCTCAGTATCCGTCTCCCTATCTCTCTCCCCCTCAGTATCTGTCTCCCTATTGCACTCCCCCTCAGTATCTGTCTCCCTATCTCTCTCCTGCTCAGTATCTGTCTCACGGTCGCTCTCCCCCTCAGTATCTGTCTCCCTATCTCTCTCCCCCTCGGTATCTGTCTCCCTATCGCTCTGCCCCTCAGTATCTGTCTCCCTATCGCTCTGTCCCTCAGTATCTGTCTCCCTATCGCTCTCCCCCTCAGTATCTGTCTCCCTATCGCTCTGCCCCTCAGTATCTGTCTCCCTATTGCTCTCCCCCTCAGTATCTGTCTCCCTATCGCTCTCTCCTCAGTAACTGTCTCCCTATCGCTCTGCCCCTCAGTATCTGTCTCCCTATCGCTCTGTCCCTCAGTATCTGTCTCCCTATCGCTCTCCCCCTCAGTATCTGTCTCCCTATCGCTCTGCCCCTCAGTATCTGTCTCCCTATTGCTCTCCCCCTCAGTATCTGTCTCCCTATCGCTCTCTCCTCAGTAACTGTCTCCCTATCGCTCTCTCCCTCAGTATCTGTCTCCCTTTCGCTCTGCCCCTCAGTATCTGTCTCCCTATCTCTCTCCCCCTCAGTATCTGTCTCCCTATCGCTCTCCCCTCAGTATCTGTCTCCCTATCTCTCTCCCCTCAGTATCTGTCTCCCTTTCGCTCTCCCCCTCAGTATCTGTCTCCCTGTCGCTCTCCCCCTCAGTATCTGTCTCCCTATCGCTCTGCCCCTCAGTATCTGTCTCCCTATCGCTCTGCCCCTCAGAATCTGTCTCCCTATCACTCTGTCCCTCAGTATCTGTCTCCCTATCGCTCTCCCCCTCAGTATCTGCTCCCTATCGCTCTCCCCCTCAGTATCCGTCTCCCTATCACTCTGCCCCTCAGTATGTCTCCCTATCTCTCTCCCCCTCAGTATCCGTCTCCCTATCACTCTGCCCTCAGTATCTGTCTCCCTATCGCTCTCCCCCTCAGTATCCGTCTCCCTATCACTCTCCCCCTCAGTATCTGTCTCCCTATCGCTCTCCCCCTCAGTATCTGTCTCCCTATCTCTCTCCCCCTCAGTATCCGTCTCCCTATCACTCTCCCCCTCAGTATCAGTCTCCCTATCGCTCTACCCCTCAGTATCTGTCTCCCTATCTCTCTCCCCCTCAGTATCCGTCTCCCTATCACTCTCCCCCTCAGTATCAGTCTCCCTATCGCTCTACCCCTCAGTATCTGTCTCCCTATCTCTCTCCCCCTCAGTATCTTTCTCCCTATTGCACTCCCCCTCAGTATCTGTCTCCCTATCACTCTCCCCCTCAGTATCTGTCTCCCTATCGCTCTCCCCCTCAGTATCTGTCTCCCTGTCTCTCTCCCCCTCAGTATCTGTCTCCCTATCGCTCTGCCCCTCAGAATCTGTCTCCCTATCGCTCTGCCCCTCAGTATCTTTCTCCTTGTCGCTCTCCCCCTCAGTATCTGTCTCCCTATCTCTCTCCCCCTCAGGATCTGTCTCACTATCTCTCTCCCCCTCGGTATCTGTCTCCCTATCTCTCTCTCCCTCAGTATCTGTCTCCCTATCGCTCTCCCCCTCAGTATCTGTCTCCCTATCGCTCTGCCCCTCAGTGTGTCTCCCTGTCGCTCACCCCCTCAGTCTCTGTCTCCCTATCGCTCTCCCCATCAGTATCTGTCTCCCTATCGCTCTCCCCCTCAGTATCTGTCTCCCTATCGCTCTGCCCCTCAGTATCTGTCTCCCTATCGCTCTGCCCCTCAGTATCTGTCTCCCTGTCGCTCTCCCCCTCAGTATCTGTCTCCCTATCGCTCTGCCCCTCAGTATCTGTCTCCCTGTCGCTCTCCCCCTCAGTATCTGTCTCCCTATCGCTCTGTCCCTCACTATCTGTCTCCCTATCTCTCTCCCCCTCAGTATCTGTCTCCCTATCTCTCTCCCCCTCAGTATCTGTCTCCCTATCGCTCTGCCCCTCAGTATCTGTCTCCCTATCGCTCTGTCCCTCAGTATCTGTCTCCCTATCACTCTGTCCCTCAGTATCTGTCTCCCTATCGCTCTGTCCCTCAGTATCTGTCTCCCTATCGCTCTGCCCCTCAGTATCTGTCTCCCTATCTCTCTCCCCCTCAGTATCTGTCTCCCTATCGCTCTGCCCCTCAGTATCTGTCTCCCTATCGCTCTGTCCCTCAGTATCTGTCTCCCTATCGCTCTGCCCCTCAGTATCTGTCTCCCTGTCGCTCTCCCCCTCAGTATCTGTCTCCCTATCGCTCTGCCCCTCAGTATCTGTCTCCCTGTCGCTCTCCCCCTCAGTATCTGTCTCCCTATCGCTCTGTCCCTCACTATCTGTCTCCCTATCTCTCTCCCCCTCAGTATCTGTCTCCCTATCTCTCTCCCCCTCAGTATCTGTCTCCCTATCGCTCTGCCCCTCAGTATCTGTCTCCCTATCGCTCTGTCCCTCAGTATCTGTCTCCCTATCACTCTGTCCCTCAGTATCTGTCTCCCTATCGCTCTGTCCCTCAGTATCTGTCTCCCTATCACTCTGTCCCTCAGTATCTGTCTCCCTATCGCTCTGTCCCTCAGTATCTATCTCCCTATTTCTCTCCCCCTCAGTATCTGTCTCCCTATCGCTCTGCCCCTCAGTATCTGTCTCCCTATCGCTCTGCCCCTCAGTATCTGTCTCCCTATCTCTCTCCCCCTCAGTATCTATCTCCCTATCTCTGTCCCCCTCAGTATCAGTCTCCCTATCGCTCTGCCCCTCAGTATCTGTCTCCCTATCGCTCTCCCCCTCAGTATCTGTCTCCCTATCTCTGTCCCCCTCAGTATCAGTCTCCCTATCGCTCTCCCCTCAGTATCTGTCTCCCTATCGCTCTGCCCCTCAGTATCTGTCCCCTATCTCTCTCCCCCTCAGTATCTGTCTCCCTATCTCTGTCCCCCTCAGTATCAGTCTCCCTATCGCTCTGCCCCTCAGTATCTGTCTCCCTATCGCTCTCCCCCTCAGTATCTGTCTCCCTATCTCTCTCCCCCTCAGTATCTGTCTCCCTATCGCTCTCCCCCTCAGTATCTGTCTCCCTGTCGCTCTCCCCCTCAGTATCTGTCTCCCCGTCGCTCTCCCCCTCAGTATCTGGCTCCCTCTCGCTCACCCCCTCAGTCTCTGTCTCCCTATTTCTCTCGCCCTCAGTATCTGTCTCCCTATCGCTCTCCCCCTCAGTATTGGTCTCCCCATCGCTCTCCCCCTCAGTATTGGTCTCCCCATTGCTCTCCCCCTCAGTATGAGTCTCCCTATTGCTCTCCCCCTCAGTATCGGTCTCTCCATCGCTCTCTCCCTCAGTATCTGTCTCCCTATCTCTCTGCCACTCAGTATCTGTCTCCCTATCGCCCTACCCCTCAGTATCTGTCTCCCTATCGATCTCCCCCTCAGTATCTGTCTCCCTACCGCTCTCCCCTAAGTATCTGTCTCCCTATCGCTCTCTCCCTCAGTATCTGTCTCCCTATCTCTCTCCCCCTCAGTATCTGTCTCCCTATCGCTCTCCCCCTCAGCATCTGTCTCCCTATCGCTCTCCCCTCAGTATCTGTCTCCCTATCGTTCTGCCCCTCAGTATCTATCTCCCTATCGCTCTCCCCCTCAGTATCTGTCTCCCTATCGCTCTCCCCTCAGTATCTATCTCCCTATCGCTCACCCCCTCAGTATCTGTCTCCCTATCGCTCTCCCCCTCAGTATCTGTCTCCCTATCGCTCTCCCCTCAGTATCTATCTCCCTATCGCTCTCCCCCTCAGTATCTGTCTCCCTATCGCTCTCCCCCTCAGCATCTGTCTCCCTATCGCTCTCCCCCTCAGCATCTGTCTCCCTATCGCTCTCCCCCTCAGTATCTGTCTCCCTATCGTTCTGCCCCTCAGTATCTATCTCCCTATCGCTCTCCCCCTCAGTATCTGTCTCCCTATCGCTCTCCCCTCAGTATCTATCTCCCTATCGCTCTCCCCCTCAGTATCTGTCTCCCTATCGCTCTCCCCCTCAGTATCTGTCTCCCTATCGCTCTCCCCCTCAGTATCTGTCTCCCTATCGCTCTCTCCCTCAGTATCTGTCTCCCTATCTCTCTCCCCCTCAGTATCTGTCTCCCTATCGCTCTGCCCCTCAGTATCTGTCTCCCTATCGCTCTCCCCTCAGTATCTGTCTCCCTATCGCTCTCCCCTCAGTATCTATCTCCCTATCGCTCTCCCCCTCAGTATCTGTCTCCCTATCGCTCTCCCCCTCAGTATCTGTCTCCCTATCGCTCTCCCCCTCAGTATCTGTCTCCCTATCGCTCTCTCCCTCAGTATCTGTCTCCCTATCTCTCTCCCCCTCAGTATCTGTCTCCCTATCGCTCTGCCCCTCAGTATCTGTCTCCCTGTCGCTCTCCCCTCAGTATCTGTCTCCCTATCGTTCTGCCCCTCAGTATCTGTCTCCCTATCGCTCTGCCCCTCAGTATCTATCTCCCTATCGCTCTCCCCCTCAGTATCTGTCTCCCTATCGCTCTCCCCTCAGTATCTGTCTCCCTATCGTTCTGCCCCTCAGTATCTATCTCCCTATCGCTCTCCCCCTCAGTATCTATCTCCCTATCGCTCTCCCCTCAGTATCTGTCTCCCTATCACTCTCCCCCTCAGTATCTGTCTCCCTATCGCTCTCCCCTCAGTATCTGTCTCCCTATCGCTCTCTCCCTCAGTATCTGTCTCCCTATCGCTCTCTCCCTCAGTATCTGTCTCCCTATCGCTCTCTCCCTCAGTATCTGTCTCCCTATCTCTCTCCCCCTCAGTATCTGTCTCCCTATCGCTCTTCCCCTCAGTATCTGTCTCCCTATCGCTCTGCCCCTCAGTATCTATCTCCCTATCGCTCTCCCCCTCAGTATCTGTCTCCCTATCGCTCTCCCCTCAGTATCTGTCTCCCTATCGCTCTCTCCCTCAGTATCTGTCTCCCTATCGCTCTCTCCCTCAGTATCTGTCTCCCTATCTCTCTCCCCCTCAGTATCTGTCTCCCTATCGCTCTCCCCCTCAGTATCTATCTCCCTATCGCTCTCCCCTCAGTATCTGTCTCCCTATCACTCTCCCCCTCAGTATCTGTCTCCCTATCGCTCTCCCCTCAGTATCTGTCTCCCTATCGCTCTCTCCCTCAGTATCTGTCTCCCTATCGCTCTCTCCCTCAGTATCTGTCTCCCTATCGCTCTCTCCCTCAGTATCTGTCTCCCTATCTCTCTCCCCCTCAGTATCTGTCTCCCTCTCGCTCTCCCCCTCAGTATCTGTCTCCCTATCGCTCTCCCCTCAGTATCTGTCTCCCTATCGCTCTCCCCCTCAGTATCTGTCTCCCTATCGCTCTGCCCCTCAGTATCTATCTCCCTATCGCTCTCCCCCTCAGTATCTATCTCCCTATCGCTCTCTCCCCTCAGTATCTATCTCCCTATCTCTCTCCCCCTCAGTATCTGTCTCCCTGTCGCTCTGCCCCTCAGTATCTGTCTCCCTATCGCTCTCTCCCTCAGTATCTGTCTCCCTATCTCTCTCCCCCTCAGTATCTGTCTCCCTCTCGCTCTCCCCCTCAGTATCTGTCTCCCTATCGCTCTCCCCTCAGTATCTGTCTCCCTATCGCTCTCCCCCTCAGTATCTGTCTCCCTATCGCTCTCCCCCTCAGTATCTGTCTCCCTATCGCTCTCCCCTCAGTATCTGTCTCCCTATCGCTCTCCCCCTCAGTATCTGTCTCCCTATCTCTCTCCCCCTCAGTATCTGTCTCCCTCTCGCTCTCCCCCTCAGTATCTGTCTCCCTATCGCTCTCCCCTCAGTATCTGTCTCCCTATCGCTCTCCCCTCAGTATCTATCTCCCTATCGCTCTCCCCCTCAGTATCTGTCTCCCTATCGCTCTCTCCCCTCAGTATCTGTCTCCCTATCGCTCTCTCCCCTCAGTATCTGTCTCCCTATCGCTCTCCCCCTCAGTATCTGTCTCCCTATCGCTCTGCCCCTCAGTATCTGTCTCCTTGTCGCTCTCCCCCTCAGTATCTGTCTCCCTATCGCTCTCTCCCCTCAGTATCTGTCTCCCTATCGCTCTCTCCCCTCAGTATCTGTCTCCCTATCGCTCTCCCCTCAGTATCTGTCTCCCTATCTCTCTCCCCCTCAGTATCTGTCTCCCTATCGCTCTCCCCCTCAGTATCTATCTCCCTATCGCTCTCCCCTCAGTATCTGTCTCCCTATCACTCTCCCCCTCAGTATCTGTCTCCCTATCGCTCTCTCCCTCAGTATCTGTCTCCCTATCGCTCTCTCCCTCAGTATCTGTCTCCCTATCGCTCTCTCCCTCAGTATCTGTCTCCCTATCTCTCTCCCCCTCAGTATCTGTCTCCCTCTCGCTCTCCCCCTCAGTATCTGTCTCCCTATCGCTCTCCCCTCAGTATCTGTCTCCCTATCGCTCTCCCCCTCAGTATCTGTCTCCCTATCGCTCTGCCCCTCAGTATCTATCTCCCTATCGCTCTCCCCCTCAGTATCTATCTCCCTATCGCTCTCTCCCCTCAGTATCTGTCTCCCTATCGTTCTGCCCCTCAGTATCTGTCTCCCTATCGCTCTCCCCTCAGTATCTATCTCCCTATCGCTCTCCCCCTCAGTATCTGTCTCCCTATCGCTCTCTCCCCTCAGTATCTGTCTCCCTATCGCTCTCTCCCCTCAGTATCTGTCTCCCTATCGCTCTCCCCCTCAGTATCTGTCTCCCTATCGCTCTGCCCCTCAGTATCTGTCTCCTTGTCGCTCTCCCCCTCAGTATCTGTCTCCCTATCGCTCTCTCCCCTCAGTATCTGTCTCCCTATCGCTCTCTCCCCTCAGTATCTGTCTCCCTATCGCTCTGCCCCTCAGTATCTGTCTCCCTATCGTTCTGCCCCTCAGTATCTATCTCCCTATCTCTCTGCCCCTCAGTATCTGTCTCCCTATCGCTCTCCCCCTCAGTATCTGTCTCCCTATCGCTCTCTCCCCTCAGTATCTGTCTCCCTATCGCTCTCCCCTCAGTATCTGTCTCCCTATCGCTCTCCCCTCAGTATCTGTCTCCCTATCGCTCTCCCCCTCAGTATCTGTCTCCCTATCGCTCTGCCCCTCAGTATCTGTCTCCTTGTCGCTCTCCCCCTCAGTATCTGTCTCCCTATCGCTCTCTCCCCTCAGTATCTGTCTCCCTATCGCTCTCTCCCCTCAGTATCTGTCTCCCTATCGCTCTCCCCTCAGTATCTGTCTCCCTATCGCTCTCCCCCTCAGTATCTGTCTCCCTATCGTTCTGCCCCTCAGTATCTATCTCCCTATCTCTCTGCCCCTCAGTATCTGTCTCCCTATCGCTCTCCCCCTCAGTATCTGTCTCCCTATCGCTCTCCCCCTCAGTATCTGTCTCCCTATCGCTCTCCCCCTCAGTATCTGTCTCCCTATCGCTCTCTCCCCTCAGTATCTGTCTCCCTATCGCTCTGCCCCTCAGTATCTGTCTCCCTATCGCTCTCTCCCCTCAGTATCTGTCTCCCTATCGCTCTCTCCCCTCAGTATCTGTCTCCCTATCGCTCTGCCCCTCAGTATCTGTCTCCCTATCGCTCTCTCCCCTCAGTATCTGTCTCCCTATCGCTCTGCCCCTCAGTATCTGTCTCCTTGTCGCTCTCCCCCTCAGTATCTGTCTCCCTATCGCTCTCCCCTCAGTATCTGTCTCCCTATCGCTCTCCCCCTCAGTATCTGTCTCCCTATCGCTCTCCCCCTCAGTATCTGTCTCCCTATCGCTCTCCCCTCAGTATCTGTCTCCCTATCGCTCTCCCCCTCAGTATCTGTCTCCCTGTCGCTCTGCCCCTCAGTATCTGTCTCCCTATCGCTCTCCCCTCAGTATCTGTCTCCCTATCGCTCTCCCCTCAGTATCTGTCTCCCTATCGCTCTCCCCTCAGTATCTGTCTCCCTATCGCTCTGCCCCTCAGTATCTGTCTCCTTGTCGCTCTCCCCCTCAGTATCTGTCTCCCTATCGCTCTCCCCCTCAGTATCTGTCTCCCTGTCGCTCTCCCCCTCAGTATCTGTCTCCCTATCGCTCTCCCCCTCAGTATCTGTCTCCCTGTCGCTCTCCCCCTCAGTATCTGTCTCCCTGTCGCTCTCCCCTCAGTATCTGTCTCCCTATCTCTCTCCCCCTCAGTATCTGTCTCCCTATCGCTCTCTCCCCTCAGTATCTGTCTCCCTATCGCTCTCTCCCCTCAGTATCTGTCTCCCTATCGCTCTCCCCCTCAGTATCTGTCTCCCTATCGCTCTGCCCCTCAGTATCTGTCTCCTTGTCGCTCTCCCCTCAGTATCTGTCTCCCTATCGCTCTCTCCCCTCAGTATCTGTCTCCCTATCGCTCTCTCCCCTCAGTATCTGTCTCCCTATCGCTCTCCCCTCAGTATCTGTCTCCCTATCGCTCTCCCCCTCAGTATCTGTCTCCCTATCGCTCTCTCCCCTCAGTATCTGTCTCCCTATCGCTCTCTCCCCTCAGTATCTGTCTCCCTATCGCTCTCCCCTCAGTATCTGTCTCCCTATCGCTCTCCCCCTCAGTATCTGTCTCCCTATCGCTCTGCCCCTCAGTATCTGTCTCCCTATCGTTCTGCCCCTCAGTATCTATCTCCCTATCTCTCTGCCCCTCAGTATCTGTCTCCCTATCGCTCTCCCCCTCAGTATCTGTCTCCCTATCGCTCTCTCCCCTCAGTATCTGTCTCCCTATCGCTCTCCCCTCAGTATCTGTCTCCCTATCGCTCTCCCCTCAGTATCTGTCTCCCTATCGCTCTCCCCCTCAGTATCTGTCTCCCTATCGCTCTGCCCCTCAGTATCTGTCTCCTTGTCGCTCTCCCCCTCAGTATCTGTCTCCCTATCGCTCTCTCCCCTCAGTATCTGTCTCCCTATCGCTCTCCCCTCAGTATCTGTCTCCCTATCGCTCTCCCCCTCAGTATCTGTCTCCCTATCGCTCTCCCCCTCAGTATCTGTCTCCCTATCGCTCTGCCCCTCAGTATCTGTCTCCTTGTCGCTCTCCCCCTCAGTATCTGTCTCCCTATCGCTCTCTCCCCTCAGTATCTGTCTCCCTATCGCTCTCCCCTCAGTATCTGTCTCCCTATCGCTCTCCCCCTCAGTATCTGTCTCCCTATCGTTCTGCCCCTCAGTATCTATCTCCCTATCTCTCTGCCCCTCAGTATCTGTCTCCCTATCGCTCTCCCCCTCAGTATCTGTCTCCCTATCGCTCTCCCCCTCAGTATCTGTCTCCCTATCGCTCTCCCCCTCAGTATCTGTCTCCCTATCGCTCTCTCCCCTCAGTATCTGGCTCCCTATCGCTCTGCCCCTCAGTATCTGTCTCCTTGTCGCTCTCCCCCTCAGTATCTGTCTCCCTATCGCTCTCCCCTCAGTATCTGTCTCCCTATCGCTCTCCCCCTCAGTATCTGTCTCCCTATCGCTCTCCCCCTCAGTATCTGTCTCCCTATCGCTCTCCCCCTCAGTATCTGTCTCCCTATCGCTCTCCCCCACAGTATCTGCCTCCCTATCGCTCTCTCCCCTCAGTATCTGTCTCCCTATCGCTCTGCCCCTCAGTATCTGTCTCCTTGTCGCTCTCCCCCTCAGTATCTGTCTCCCTATCGCTCTCCCCTCAGTATCTGTCTCCCTATCGCTCTCCCCCTCAGTATCTGTCTCCCTATCGCTCTCCCCCTCAGTATCTGTCTCCCTATCGCTCTCCCCTCAGTATCTGTCTCCCTATCTCTCTCCCCCTCAGTATCTGTCTCCCTATCGCTCTGCCCCTCAGTATCTGTCTCCCTATCGCTCTGCCCCTCAGTATCTGTCTCCCTATCGCTCTCCCCCTCAGTATCTGTCTCCCTGTCGCTCTGCCCCTCAGTATCTGTCTCCCTATCGCTCTCCCCCTCAGTATCTGTCTCCCTATCGCTCTGCCCCTCAGTATCTGCCTCCCTGTCGCTCTCCCCCTCAGTATCTGTCTCCCTATCGCTCTCCCCCTCAGTATCTGTCTCCCTATCGCTCTCCCCCTCAGTATCTGTCTCCCTATCGCTCTGCCCCTCAGTATCTGTCTCCCTATCGCTCTCCCCCTCAGTATCTGTCTCCCTGTCGCTCTCCCCTCAGTATCTGTCTCCCTATCTCTCTCCCCCTCAGTATCTGTCTCCCTATCGCTCTCCCCTCAGTATCTGTCTCCCTATCGCTCTCCCCCTCAGTATCTGTCTCCCTGTCGCTCTCCCCTCAGTATCTGTCTCCCTATCTCTCTCCCCCTCAGTATCTGTCTCCCTATCGCTCTCCCCCTCAGTATCTGTCTCCCTGTCGCTCTCCCCTCAGTATCTGTCTCCCTATCTCTCTCCCCTCAGTATCTGTCTCCCTATCGCTCTCCCCCTCAGTATCTGTCTCCCTAGCGCTCTCCCCCTCAGTATCTGTCTCCCTGTCGCTCTGCCCCTCAGTATCTGTCTCCCTATCGCTCTCCCCCTCAGTATCTGTCTCCCTGTCGCTCTCCCCCTCAGTATCTGTCTCCCTGTCGCTCTCCCCCTCAGTATCTGTCTCCCTGTCGCTCTCCCCTCAGTATCTGTCTCCCTATCTCTCTCCCCCTCAGTATCTGTCTCCCTATCGCTCTCCCCTCAGTATCTGTCTCCCTATCGCTCTCCCCCTCAGTATCTCTCTCCCTAGCGCTCTCCCCCTCAGTATCTGGTTCCCTCTCGCTCACCCCCTCAGTCTCTGGCACCCTATTTCTCTCGCCCTCAGTATCTGTCTCCCTATCGCTCTCCCCCTCAGTATCTGTCTCCCTGTCGCTCTCCCCCTCAGTATCTGGTTCCCTCTCGCTCACCCCCTCAGTCTCTGGCACCCTATTTCTCTCGCCCTCAGTATCTGTCTCCCTATCGCTCTTCCCCTCAGTATCTGTCTCCCTGTCGCTCTCCCCCTCAGTATCTCTCTCCCTAGCGCTCTGCCCCTCAGTATCTGTCTCCCTGTCGCTCTCCCCCTCAGTATCTGGTTCCCTCTCGCTCACCCCCTCAGTCTCTGGCACCCTATTTCTCTCCCCCTCAGTATTGGTCTCCCCATCGCTCTCCCCCTCAGTATTGGTCTCCCCATCGCTCTCCCCCTCAGTATCAGTCTCCCTATTGCTCTCCCCCTCAGTATCGGTCTCCCCATCGCTCTCTCCCTCAGTATCTGTCTCCCTATCGCTCTGCCCCTCAGTATCTGTCTCCCTATCGCCCTCCCCCTCAGTATCTGTCTCCCTATCGATCTCCCCCTCAGTATCTGTCTCCCTATCGCTCTCCCCTCAGTTTCTGTCTCCCTATCGCTCTCTCCCACAGTATCTGTCTCCCTATCTCTGTCCCCCTCAGTATCTGTCTCCCTATCGCTCTCCCCCTCAGTATCTGTCTCCCTATCGCTCTCCCCTCAGTATCTGTCTCCCTATCGTTCTGCCCCTCAGTATCTGTCTCCCTATCGCTCTCTCCCTCAGTATCTGTCTCCCTATCGCTCTCTCCCTCAGTATCTGTCTCCCTATCGCTCTGCCCCTCAGTATCTGTCTCCCTATCGCTCTGCCCCTCAGTATCTGTCTCCCTATCGCTCTCCCCCTCAGTATCTGTCTCCCTATCGCTCTCCCCCTCGGTATCTGTCTCCCTATCGCTCTGCCCCTCAGTATCTGTCTCCCTATCTCTCTCCCCCTCAGTATCTGTCTCCCTATCGCTCTCCCCCTCAGTATCTGTCTCCCTATCGCTCTGCCCCTCAGTATCTGTCTCCCTATCACTCTCCCCCTCAGTATCTGTCTCCCTATCGCTCTGCCCCTCAGTATCTGTCTCCCTATCGCTCTGCCCCTCAGTATCTGTCTCCCTATCGCTCTGCCCCTCAGTATCTGTCTCCCTGTCGCTCTCCCCTCGGTATCTGTCTCCCTGTCGCTCTCCCCCTCAGTATCTGTCTCCCTATCGCTTTCCCCCTCAGTATCTGTCTCCCTATCTCTCTCCCCTCAGTATCTGTCTCCCTATCTCTCTCCCCTCAGTATCTGTCTCCCTGTCGCTCTCCCCCTCAGTATCTGTCTCCCTATCGCTCTGCCCCTCAGTATCTGTCTCCCTGTCGCTCTCCCCCTCGGTATCTGTCTCCCTGTCGCTCTGCCCCTCAGTATCTGTCTTCCTGTCGCTCTGCCCCTCAGTATCTGTCTCCCTATCACTCTCCCCCTCAGTATCTGTCTCCCTATCGCTCTTCCCTCAGTATCTGTCTTCCTGTCGCTCTGCCCCTCAGTATCTGTCTCCCTATCGCTCTTCCCTCAGTATCTGTCTTCCTGTCGCTCTGCCCCTCAGTATCTGTCTCCCTATCGCTCTCCCCCTCAGTATCTGTCTCCCTATCGCTCTCCCCCTCAGTATCTGTCTCCCTATCACTCTCCCCCTCAGTATCTGTCTCCCTATCGCTCTTCCCTCAGTATCTGTCTTCCTGTCGCTCTGCCCCTCAGTATCTGTCTCCCTATCACTCTCCCCCTCAGTATCTGTCTCCCTATCACTCTCCCCCTCAGTATCTGTCTCCCTATTGCTCTCCCCCTCAGTATCTGTCTCCCTATCGCTGTCACACTCAGTGTCTGTCTCCCTATCTCTCTCTCCCTCAGTATCTGTCTCCCTATCGCTCTCCCCCTCAGTATCTGTCTCCCTATTGCTCTCACACTCAGTATCTGTCTCCCTATCGCTGTCACACTCAGTGTCTGTCTCCCTATCTCTCTCTCCCTCAGTATCTGTCTCCCTATCGCTCTCCCCCTCAGTATCTGTCTCCCTATCGCTCTCCCCCTCAGTATCTGTCTCCCTGTCGCTCTCCCCCTCAGTATGTCTCCCTATCGCTCTTCCCCTCAGTATCTGTCTCCCTGTCGCTCTCCCCCTCAGTATCTGTCTCCCTATCGCTTTCCCCCTCAGTATCTGTCTCCCTATCGCTCTCACCCTCAGTATCTGTCTCCCTATCGCTCTTCCCCTCAGTATCTGTCTCCCTATCGCTTTCCCCCTCAGTATCTGTCTCCCTATCGCTCTTCCCCTCAGTATCTGTCTCCCTATCGCTCTCCCCCTCAGTATCTCTCTCCCTATCGCTCTGCCCCTCAGTATCTGTCTCCCGATCGCTCTGCCCCTCAGTATCTGTCTCCCTATCGCTCTTCCCCTCAGTATCTGTCTCCCTATCGCTCTCCCCCTCAGTATCTCTCTCCCTATCGCTCTCACCCTCAGTATCTGTCTCCCGATCGCTCTTCCCCTCAGTATCTGTCTCCCTGTTGCTCTCCCCCTCAGTATCTGTCTCCCTGTCGCTCTCCCCCTCAGTATGTCTCCCTATCGCTCTTCCCCTCAGTATCTGTCTCCCTGTCGCTCTCCCCCTCAGTATCTGTCTCCCTATCGCTTTCCCCCTCAGTATCTGTCTCCCTATCGCTCTCACCCTCAGTATCTGTCTCCCTATCGCTCTTCCCCTCAGTATCTTTCTCCCTATCGCTCTGCCCCTCAGAATCTGTCTCCCTATCGCTCTGCCCCTCAGAATCTGTCTCCCTATCTCTCTCCCCCTCAGTATCTGTCTCCCTATCGCTCTTCCCCTCAGTATCTTTCTCCTTGTCGCTCTCCCCTCAGTATCTGTCTCCCTATCTCTCTCCCCCTCAGGATCTGTCTCACTATCTCTCTCCCCCTCAGTATCTGTCTCCCTGTCGCTCTCCCCTCAGTATCTTTCTCCCTATCGCTCTGCCCCTCAGAATCTGTCTCCCTATCGCTCTGCCCCTCAGTATCTGTCTCCCTATCGCTCTCCCCCTCAGAATCTGTCTCCCTATCGCTCTGCCCCTCAGAATCTGTCTCCCTATCGCTCTGCCCCTCAGAATCTGTCTCCCTATCGCTCTGCCCCTCAGTATCTGTCTCCTTGTCGCTCTCCCCCTCAGGATCTGTCTCACTATCTCTCTGCCCCTCGGTATCTGTCTCCCTATCGCTCTTCCCCTCAGTATCTTTCTCCTTGTCGCTCTCCCCCTCAGGATCTGTCTCCCTATCGCTCTTCCCCTCAGTATCTTTCTCCTTGTCGCTCTCCCCCTCAGGATCTGTCTCACTATCTCTCTGCCCCTCAGTATCTGTCTCCCTATCTCTCTCCCCCTCGGTATCTGTCTCCCTATCGCTCTGCCCCTCAGTATCTGTCTCCCTATCGCTCTCCCCCTCAGTATCTGTCTCCCTATCGCTCTGCCCCTCAGTGTGTCTCCCTGTCGCTCTCCCCCTCAGTCTCTGTCTCCCTATCGCTCTCCCCATCAGTATCTGTCTCCCTATTGCTATCCCCCTCAGTATCTGTCTCCCTATCGCTCTCTCCTCAGTAACTGTCTCCCTATCGCTCTGCCCCTCAGTATGTCTCCCTATCTCTCTCCCCCTCAGTATCCGTCTCCCTATCACTCTCCCCCTCAGTATCTGTCTCCCTATCTCTCTCCCCCTCAGTATCTGTCTCCCTATCGCTCTGCCCCTCAGTATCTGTCTCCCTGTCGCTCTGCCCCTCAGTATCTGTCTCCCTATCTCTCTCCCCCTCAGTATCTGTCTCCCTATCGCTCTGCCCCTCAGTATCTGTCTCCCTATCTCTCTCCCCCTCAGTATCTGTCTCCCTATCTCTCTCCCCCTCAGTATCTGTCTCCCTATCGCTCTCCCCCTCAGTATCTGTCTCCCTGTTGCTCTCCCCCTCAGAATCTGTCTCCCTATCGCTCTGCCCCTCAGTATGTCTCCCTATCGCTCTCCCCCTCAGTATCTGCTCCCTATCGCTCTGTCCCTCAGTATCTGTCTCCCTATCGCTCTGCCCCTCAGTGTGTCTCCCTGTCGCTCTCCCCCTCAGTCTCTGTCTCCCTATCTCTCTCCCCCTCAGTATCTGTCTCCCTATCTCTGTCCCCCTCAGTATCAGTCTCCCTATCGCTCTGCCCCTCAGTATCTGTCTCCCTATCGCTCTCCCCCTCAGTATCTGTCTCCCTATCTCTCTCCCCCTCAGTATCTGTCTCCCTATCTCTCTCCCCCTCAGTATCAGTCTCCCTATCGCTCTGCCCCTCAGTATCTGTCTCCCTATCTCTCTCCCCCTCAGTATCAGTCTCCCTATCGCTCTGCCCCTCAGTATCTGTCTCCCTATCGCTCTTCCCCTCAGTATCTGTCTCCCTATCGCTCTGCCCCTCAGTATCTGTCTCCCTATCGCTCTCCCCCTCAGTATCTGTCTCCCTATCGCTCTGTCCCTCAGTATCTGTCTCCCTATCGCTCTGCCCCTCAGTGTGTCTCCCTGTCGCTCTCCCCCTCAGTCTCTGTCTCCCTATCTCTCTCCCCCTCAGTATCTGTCTCCCTATCTCTGTCCCCCTCAGTATCTGTCTCCCTATCGCTCTTCCCCTCAGTATCTGTCTCCCTATCGCTCTCCCCCTCAGTATCTGTCTCCCTATCTCTCTCCCCCTCAGTATCTGTCTCCCTATCGCTCTGCCCCTCAGTATCTGTCTCCCTATCGCTCTCTCCCCTCAGTATCTGTCTCCCTATCGCTCTCCCCCTCAGTATCTGTCTCCCTATCGCTCTGCCCCTCAGTATCTGTCTCCCTATCGCTCTGCCCCTCAGTATCTGTCTCCCTATCGCTCTCCCCCTCAGTATCTGTCTCCCTATCGCTCTCTCCCCTCAGTATCTGTCTCCCTATCGCTCTCCCCCTCAGTATCTGTCTCCCTATCGCTCTGCCCCTCAGTATCTGTCTCCTTGTCGCTCTCCCCCTCAGTATCTGTCTCCCTATCGCTCTCTCCCCTCAGTATCTGTCTCCCTATCGCTCTCTCCCCTCAGTATCTGTCTCCCTATCGCTCTGCCCCTCAGTATCTGTCTCCCTATCGTTCTGCCCCTCAGTATCTATCTCCCTATCTCTCTGCCCCTCAGTATCTGTCTCCCTATCGCTCTCCCCCTCAGTATCTGTCTCCCTATCGCTCTCTCCCCTCAGTATCTGTCTCCCTATCGCTCTCCCCTCAGTATCTGTCTCCCTATCGCTCTCCCCTCAGTATCTGTCTCCCTATCGCTCTCCCCCTCAGTATCTGTCTCCCTATCGCTCTGCCCCTCAGTATCTGTCTCCTTGTCGCTCTCCCCCTCAGTATCTGTCTCCCTATCGCTCTCTCCCCTCAGTATCTGTCTCCCTATCGCTCTCTCCCCTCAGTATCTGTCTCCCTATCGCTCTCCCCCTCAGTATCTGTCTCCCTATCGCTCTCCCCCTCAGTATCTATCTCCCTATCTCTCTGCCCCTCAGTATCTGTCTCCCTATCGCTCTCTCCCCTCAGTATCTGTCTCCCTATCGCTCTCTCCCCTCAGTATCTGTCTCCCTATCGCTCTCCCCCTCAGTATCTGTCTCCCTATCGCTCTCCCCCTCAGTATCTGTCTCCCTATCGTTCTGCCCCTCAGTATCTATCTCCCTATCTCTCTGCCCCTCAGTATCTGTCTCCCTATCGCTCTCCCCCTCAGTATCTGTCTCCCTATCGCTCTCCCCCTCAGTATCTGTCTCCCTATCGCTCTCCCCCTCAGTATCTGTCTCCCTATCGCTCTCTCCCCTCAGTATCTGTCTCCCTATCGCTCTGCCCCTCAGTATCTGTCTCCCTATCGCTCTCTCCCCTCAGTATCTGTCTCCCTATCGCTCTCTCCCCTCAGTATCTGTCTCCCTATCGCTCTGCCCCTCAGTATCTGTCTCCCTATCGCTCTCTCCCCTCAGTATCTGTCTCCCTATCGCTCTGCCCCTCAGTATCTGTCTCCTTGTCGCTCTCCCCCTCAGTATCTGTCTCCCTATCGCTCTCCCCTCAGTATCTGTCTCCCTATCGCTCTCCCCCTCAGTATCTGTCTCCCTATCGCTCTCCCCCTCAGTATCTGTCTCCCTATCGCTCTCCCCTCAGTATCTGTCTCCCTATCGCTCTCCCCCTCAGTATCTGTCTCCCTGTCGCTCTGCCCCTCAGTATCTGTCTCCCTATCGCTCTCCCCTCAGTATCTGTCTCCCTATCGCTCTCCCCTCAGTATCTGTCTCCCTATCGCTCTCCCCTCAGTATCTGTCTCCCTATCGCTCTGCCCCTCAGTATCTGTCTCCTTGTCGCTCTCCCCCTCAGTATCTGTCTCCCTATCGCTCTCCCCCTCAGTATCTGTCTCCCTGTCGCTCTCCCCCTCAGTATCTGTCTCCCTATCGCTCTCCCCCTCAGTATCTGTCTCCCTGTCGCTCTCCCCCTCAGTATCTGTCTCCCTGTCGCTCTCCCCTCAGTATCTGTCTCCCTATCTCTCTCCCCCTCAGTATCTGTCTCCCTATCGCTCTCTCCCCTCAGTATCTGTCTCCCTATCGCTCTCTCCCCTCAGTATCTGTCTCCCTATCGCTCTCCCCCTCAGTATCTGTCTCCCTATCGCTCTGCCCCTCAGTATCTGTCTCCTTGTCGCTCTCCCCTCAGTATCTGTCTCCCTATCGCTCTCTCCCCTCAGTATCTGTCTCCCTATCGCTCTCTCCCCTCAGTATCTGTCTCCCTATCGCTCTCCCCTCAGTATCTGTCTCCCTATCGCTCTCCCCCTCAGTATCTGTCTCCCTATCGCTCTCTCCCCTCAGTATCTGTCTCCCTATCGCTCTCTCCCCTCAGTATCTGTCTCCCTATCGCTCTCCCCTCAGTATCTGTCTCCCTATCGCTCTCCCCCTCAGTATCTGTCTCCCTATCGCTCTGCCCCTCAGTATCTGTCTCCCTATCGTTCTGCCCCTCAGTATCTATCTCCCTATCTCTCTGCCCCTCAGTATCTGTCTCCCTATCGCTCTCCCCCTCAGTATCTGTCTCCCTATCGCTCTCTCCCCTCAGTATCTGTCTCCCTATCGCTCTCCCCTCAGTATCTGTCTCCCTATCGCTCTCCCCTCAGTATCTGTCTCCCTATCGCTCTCCCCCTCAGTATCTGTCTCCCTATCGCTCTGCCCCTCAGTATCTGTCTCCTTGTCGCTCTCCCCCTCAGTATCTGTCTCCCTATCGCTCTCTCCCCTCAGTATCTGTCTCCCTATCGCTCTCCCCTCAGTATCTGTCTCCCTATCGCTCTCCCCCTCAGTATCTGTCTCCCTATCGCTCTCCCCCTCAGTATCTGTCTCCCTATCGCTCTGCCCCTCAGTATCTGTCTCCTTGTCGCTCTCCCCCTCAGTATCTGTCTCCCTATCGCTCTCTCCCCTCAGTATCTGTCTCCCTATCGCTCTCCCCTCAGTATCTGTCTCCCTATCGCTCTCCCCCTCAGTATCTGTCTCCCTATCGTTCTGCCCCTCAGTATCTATCTCCCTATCTCTCTGCCCCTCAGTATCTGTCTCCCTATCGCTCTCCCCCTCAGTATCTGTCTCCCTATCGCTCTCCCCCTCAGTATCTGTCTCCCTATCGCTCTCCCCCTCAGTATCTGTCTCCCTATCGCTCTCTCCCCTCAGTATCTGGCTCCCTATCGCTCTGCCCCTCAGTATCTGTCTCCTTGTCGCTCTCCCCCTCAGTATCTGTCTCCCTATCGCTCTCCCCTCAGTATCTGTCTCCCTATCGCTCTCCCCCTCAGTATCTGTCTCCCTATCGCTCTCCCCCTCAGTATCTGTCTCCCTATCGCTCTCCCCCTCAGTATCTGTCTCCCTATCGCTCTCCCCCACAGTATCTGCCTCCCTATCGCTCTCTCCCCTCAGTATCTGTCTCCCTATCGCTCTGCCCCTCAGTATCTGTCTCCTTGTCGCTCTCCCCCTCAGTATCTGTCTCCCTATCGCTCTCCCCTCAGTATCTGTCTCCCTATCGCTCTCCCCCTCAGTATCTGTCTCCCTATCGCTCTCCCCCTCAGTATCTGTCTCCCTATCGCTCTCCCCTCAGTATCTGTCTCCCTATCTCTCTCCCCCTCAGTATCTGTCTCCCTATCGCTCTGCCCCTCAGTATCTGTCTCCCTATCGCTCTCCCCCTCAGTATCTGTCTCCCTATCGCTCTCCCCCTCAGTATCTGTCTCCCTATCGCTCTGCCCCTCAGTATCTGCCTCCCTGTCGCTCTCCCCCTCAGTATCTGTCTCCCTATCGCTCTCCCCCTCAGTATCTGTCTCCCTATCGCTCTCCCCCTCAGTATCTGTCTCCCTATCGCTCTCCCCCTCAGTATCTGTCTCCCTATCGCTCTCCCCCTCAGTATCTGTCTCCCTGTCGCTCTGCCCCTCAGTATCTGTCTCCCTGTCGCTCTCCCCTCAGTATCTGTCTCCCTATCTCTCTCCCCCTCAGTATCTGTCTCCCTATCGCTCTCCCCTCAGTATCTGTCTCCCTATCGCTCTCCCCCTCAGTATCTCTCTCCCTAGCGCTCTCCCCCTCAGTATCTGTCTCCCTGTCGCTCTGCCCCTCAGTATCTGTCTCCCTATCGCTCTCCCCCTCAGTATCTGTCTCCCTGTCGCTCTCCCCCTCAGTATCTGTCTCCCTATCGCTCTCCCCCTCAGTATCTGTCTCCCTGTCGCTCTCCCCCTCAGTATCTGTCTCCCTGTCGCTCTCCCCTCAGTATCTGTCTCCCTATCTCTCTCCCCCTCAGTATCTGTCTCCCTATCGCTCTCCCCTCAGTATCTGTCTCCCTATCGCTCTCCCCCTCAGTATCTCTCTCCCTAGCGCTCTCCCCCTCAGTATCTGTCTCCCTGTCGCTCTCCCCCTCAGTATCTGGTTCCCTCTCGCTCACCCCCTCAGTCTCTGGCACCCTATTTCTCTCGCCCTCAGTATCTGTCTCCCTATCGCTCTCCCCCTCAGTATCTGTCTCCCTGTCGCTCTCCCCCTCAGTATCTGTCTCCCTATCGCTCTCCCCCTCAGTATCTGTCTCCCTGTCGCTCTCCCCCTCAGTATCTGTCTCCCTGTCGCTCTCCCCTCAGTATCTGTCTCCCTATCTCTCTCCCCCTCAGTATCTGTCTCCCTATCGCTCTCCCCTCAGTATCTGTCTCCCTATCGCTCTTCCCCTCAGTATCTGTCTCCCTGTCGCTCTCCCCCTCAGTATCTCTCTCCCTAGCGCTCTGCCCCTCAGTATCTGTCTCCCTGTCGCTCTCCCCCTCAGTATCTGGTTCCCTCTCGCTCACCCCCTCAGTCTCTGGCACCCTATTTCTCTCCCCCTCAGTATCTGTCTCCCTATTGCTCTCCCCCTCAGTATCGGTCTCCCCATCGCTCTCTCCCTCAGTATCTGTCTCCCTATCGCTCTGCCCCTCAGTATCTGTCTCCCTATCGCCCTCCCCCTCAGTATCTGTCTCCCTATCGATCTCCCCCTCAGTATCTGTCTCCCTATCGCTCTCCCCTCAGTTTCTGTCTCCCTATCGCTCTCTCCCACAGTATCTGTCTCCCTATCTCTGTCCCCCTCAGTATCTGTCTCCCTATCGCTCTCCCCCTCAGTATCTGTCTCCCTATCGCTCTCCCCTCAGTATCTGTCTCCCTATCGTTCTGCCCCTCAGTATCTGTCTCCCTATCGCTCTCTCCCTCAGTATCTGTCTCCCTATCGCTCTCTCCCTCAGTATCTGTCTCCCTATCGCTCTGCCCCTCAGTATCTGTCTCCCTATCGCTCTGCCCCTCAGTATCTGTCTCCCTATCGCTCTCCCCCTCAGTATCTGTCTCCCTATCGCTCTGCCCCTCAGTATCTGTCTTCCTGTCGCTCTGCCCCTCAGTATCTGTCTCCCTATCGCTCTCCCCTCGGTATCTGTCTCCCTATCGCTCTGCCCCTCAGTATCTGTCTTCCTGTCGCTCTGCCCCTCAGTATCTGTCTCCCTATCGCTCTGCCCCTCAGTATCTGTCTCCCTGTCGCTCTCCCCTCGGTATCTGTCTCCCTGTCGCTCTCCCCTCTGTATCTGTCTCCCTATCACTCTCCCCCTCAGTATCTGTCTCCCTATCGCTCTGCCCCTCAGTATCTGTCTCCCTGTCGCTCTCCCCTCAGTATCTGTCTCCCTATCGCTCTGCCCCTCAGTATCTGTCTTCCTGTCGCTCTGCCCCTCAGTATCTGTCTCCCTATCACTCTCCCCCTCAGTATCTGTCTCCCTATCACTCTCCCCCTCAGTATCTGTCTCCCTATCGCTCTCCCCTCGGTATCTGTCTCCCTATCGCTCTGCCCCTCAGTATCTGTCTTCCTGTCGCTCTGCCCCTCAGTATCTGTCTCCCTATCACTCTCCCCCTCAGTATCTGTCTCCCTATCGGTCTCCCCCTCAGTATCTGTCTCCCTATCGCTCTGCCCCTCAGTATCTGTCTTCCTGTCGCTCTGCCCCTCAGTATCTGTCTCCCTATCACTCTCCCCCTCAGTATCTGTCTCCCTATCACTCTCCCCCTCAGTATCTGTCTCCCTATTGCTCTCACACTCAGTATCTGTCTCCCTATCGCTGTCACACTCAGTGTCTGTCTCCCTATCTCTCTCTCCCTCAGTATCTGTCTCCCTATCGCTCTCCCCCTCAGTATCTGTCTCCCTATCGCTCTCCCCCTCAGTATCTGTCTCCCTGTCGCTCTCCCCCTCAGTATGTCTCCCTATCGCTCTTCCCCTCAGTATCTGTCTCCCTGTCGCTCTCCCCCTCAGTATCTGTCTCCCTATCGCTTTCCCCCTCAGTATCTGTCTCCCTATCGCTCTCACCCTCAGTATCTGTCTCCCTATCGCTTTCCCCCTCAGTATCTGTCTCCCTATCGCTTTCCCCCTCAGTATCTGTCTCCCTATCGCTCTTCCCCTCAGTATCTGTCTCCCTATCGCTCTGCCCCTCAGAATCTGTCTCCCTATCGCTCTGCCCCTCAGAATCTGTCTCCCTATCTCTCTCCCCCTCAGTATCTGTCTCCCTATCGCTCTTCCCCTCAGTATCTTTCTCCTTGTCGCTCTCCCCCTCAGTATCTGTCTCCCTATCTCTCTCCCCCTCAGGATCTGTCTCACTATCTCTCTCCCCCTCAGTATCTGTCTCCCTATCTCTCTCCCCCTCAGTATCTGTCTCCCTATCTCTCTCCCCCTCGGTATCTGTCTCCCTATCGCTCTGCCCCTCAGTATCTGTCTCCCTATCGCTCTCCCCCTCAGTATCTGTCTCCCTATCGCTCTGCCCCTCAGTGTGTCTCCCTGTCGCTCTCCCCCTCAGTATCTGTCTCCCTATCTCTCTCCCCCTCAGTATCTGTCTCCCTATCTCTCTCCCCCTCAGTCTCTGTCTCCCTATCGCTCTCCCCATCAGTATCTGTCTCCCTATTGCTATCCCCCTCAGTATCTGTCTCCCTATCGCTCTCTCCTCAGTAACTGTCTCCCTATCTCTCTCCCCCTCAGTATCTGTCTCCCTATCGCTCTCTCCTCAGTAACTGTCTCCCTATCGCTCTCCCCCTCAGTATCCGTCTCCCTATCACTCTCCCCCTCAGTATCTGTCTCCCTATCGCTCTCCCCCTCAGTATCTGTCTCCCTATCGCTCTCCCCCTCAGTATCTGTCTCCCTATCTCTCTCCCCCTCAGTATCTGTCTCCCTATCGCTCTCCCCCTCAGTATCTGTCTCCCTATCTCTCTCCCCCTCAGTATCTGTCTCCCTATCGCTCTCCCCCTCAGTATCTGTCTCCCTATCGCTCTCCCCCTCAGTATCTGTCTCCCTGTTGCTCTCCCCCTCAGTATCTGTCTCCCTGTTGCTCTCCCCCTCAGAATCTGTCTCCCTATCGCTCTGCCCCTCAGTATGTCTCCCTATCGCTCTCCCCCTCAGTATCTGCTCCCTATCGCTCTGTCCCTCAGTATCTGTCTCCCTATCGCTCTGCCCCTCAGTGTGTCTCCCTGTCGCTCTCCCCCTCAGTCTCTGTCTCCCTATCTCTCTCCCCCTCAGTATCTGTCTCCCTATCTCTGTCCCCCTCAGTATCAGTCTCCCTATCGCTCTGCCCCTCAGTATCTGTCTCCCTATCGCTCTCCCCCTCAGTATCTGTCTCCCTATCTCTCTCCCCCTCAGTATCTGTCTCCCTATCTCTCTCCCCCTCAGTATCAGTCTCCCTATCGCTCTGCCCCTCAGTATCTGTCTCCCTATCTCTCTCCCCCTCAGTATCAGTCTCCCTATCGCTCTGCCCCTCAGTATCTGTCTCCCTATCGCTCTGCCCCTCAGTATCTGTCTCCCTATCGCTCTCCCCCTCAGTATCTGTCTCCCTATCGCTCTGTCCCTCAGTATCTGTCTCCCTATCGCTCTGCCCCTCAGTGTGTCTCCCTGTCGCTCTCCCCCTCAGTCTCTGTCTCCCTATCTCTCTCCCCCTCAGTATCTGTCTCCCTATCTCTGTCCCCCTCAGTATCTGTCTCCCTATCGCTCTTCCCCTCAGTATCTGTCTCCCTATCGCTCTCCCCCTCAGTATCTGTCTCCCTATCTCTCTCCCCCTCAGTATCTGTCTCCCTATCTCTCTCCCCCTCAGTATCAGTCTCCCTATCGCTCTGCCCCTCAGTATCTGTCTCCCTATCGCTCTCCCCCTCAGTATCTGTCTCCCTATCTCTCTCCCCCTCAGTATCTGTCTCCCCGTCGCTCTCCCCCTCAGTATCTGGCTCCCTCTCGCTCACCCCCTCAGTATCTGTCTCCCTATCGCTCTCACCCTCAGTATTGGTCTCCCTATTGCTCTCTCCCTCAGTATCTGTCTCCTTATCTCTCTGCCACTCAGTATCTGTCTCCCTATCGCCCTCCCCCTCAGTATCTGTCTCCCTACCGCTCTCCCCTAAGTGTCTGTCTCCCTGTCGCTCTCCCCCTCAGTATCTGTCTCCCTGTCGCTCTCCCCCTCAGTATCTGTCTCCCTATCGCTCTGTCCCTCAGTATCTATCTCCCTATCTCTCTCTCCCTCAGTATCTGTCTCCCTATCTCTCTGCCCCTCAGTATCTGTCTCCCTATCACTCTGTCCCTCAGTATCAGTCTCCCTATCGCTCTTCCCCTCAGTATCTGTCTCCCTATCGTTCTGCCCCTCAGTATCTGTCTCCCTATCACTCTGTCCCTCAGTATCTGTCTCCCTGTCGCTCTTCCCCTCAGTATCTGTCTCCCTGTCGCTCTTCCCCTCAGTATCTGTCTCCCTATCGCTCTCCCCCTCAGTATCTGTCTCCCTATCGCTCTGCCCCTCAGTATCTGTCTCCCTGTCGCTCTGCCCCTCAGTATCTGTCTCCCTATCGCTCTGTCCCTCAGTATCTATCTCCCTATCTCTCTCTCCCTCAGTATCTGTCTCCCTATCGCCCTCTCCCTCAGTATCTGTCTCCCTATCGCTCTGTCCCTCAGTATCTATCTCCCTATCTCTCTCTCCCTCAGTATCTGTCTCCCTGTCGCTCTCCCCCTCAGTATCTGTCTCCCCGTCGCTCTCCCCCTCAGTATCTGGTTCCCTCTCGCTCACCCCCTCAGTCTCTGGCACCCTATTTCTCTCCCCCTCAGTATCTGTCTCCCTGTCGCTCTCCCCCTCAGTATCTGTCTCCCTATCGCTCTGCCCCTCAGTATTGTCTCCCTGTCGCTCTCCCCCTCAGTATTGGTCTCCCCATCGCTCTCCCCCTCAGTATTGGTCTCCCCATCGCTCTCCCCCTCAGTATCTGTCTCCCTATCTCTCTGCCACTCAGTATCTGTCTCCCTATTGCTCTCCCCCTCAGTATCGGTCTCCCCATCGCTCTCTCCCTCAGTATCTGTCTCCCTATCTCTCTGCCACTCAGTATCTGTCTCCCTATCGCCCTCCCCCTCAGTATCGGTCTCCCTATCGCTCTCCCCTCAGTTTCTGTCTCCCTATCGCTCTCTCCCTCAGTATCTGTCTCCCTATCTCTCTCCCCCTCAGTATCTGTCTCCCTATCGCTCTCCCCCTCAGTATCTGTCTCCCTATCGCTCTGCCCCTCAGTATCTGTCTCCCTATCGCTCTCTCCCTCAGTATCTGTCTCCCTATCTCTCTCCCCCTCAGTATCTGTCTCCCTATCGCTCTCCCCCTCAGTATCTGTCTCCCTATCGTTCTGCCCCTCAGTATCTGTCTCCCTATCGCTCTCTCCCTCAGTATCTGTCTCCCTATCGCTCTCTCCCTCAGTATCTGTCTCCCTATCGCTCTGCCCCTCAGTATCTGTCTCCCTATCGCTCTCCCCCTCAGTATCTGTCTCCCTATCGCTCTCCCCCTCAGTATCTGTCTCCCTATCGCTCTTCCCCTCAGTATCTGTCTCCCTATCGCTCTGCCCCTCAGTATCTGTCTCCCTATCGCTCTCACACTCAGTGTCTGTCTCCCTATCTCTCTCTCCCTCAGTATCTGTCTCCCTATCGCTCCCCCCCTCAGTATCTGTCTCCCTATCGCTCTCCCCCTCAGTATCTGTCTCCCTATCGCTCTGCCCCTCAGTATCTGTCTCCCTATCGCTTTCCCCCTCAGTATCTGTCTCCCTATCGCTCTTCCCCTCAGTATCTGTCTCCCTATCGCTCTCCCCCTCAGTATCTGTCTCCCT
The DNA here is from genome assembly GCF_047496885.1 of Scyliorhinus torazame. Classification (NCBI taxonomy): domain Eukaryota; kingdom Metazoa; phylum Chordata; class Chondrichthyes; order Carcharhiniformes; family Scyliorhinidae; genus Scyliorhinus; species Scyliorhinus torazame. The sequence continues at coordinate 20,248,048 of NC_092725.1, read as the reverse complement.
CTCGCTCTGCCCCTCAGTATCTGTCTCCCTGTCGCTCTGCCCCTCAGTATCTGTCTCCCTATCGCTCTGCCCCTCAGTATCTGTCTCCCTATCGCTTTCCCCCTCAGTATCTGTCTCCCTCTCGCTCTGCCCCTCAGTATCTGTCTCCCTGTCGCTCTGCCCCTCAGTATCTGTCTCCCTATCGCTCTGCCCCTCAGTATCTGTCTCCCTATCGCTTTCCCCCTCAGTATCTGTCTCCCTATCGCTCTTCCCCTCAGTATCTGTCTCCCTATCGCTCTCCCCCTCAGTATCTGTCTCCCTATCGCTCTTCCCCTCAGTATCTGTCTCCCTATCGCTCTCCCCCTCAGTATCTGTCTCCCTATCGCTCTCCCCCTCAGTATCTGTCTCCCTGTCGCTCTGCCCCTCAGTATCTGTCTCCCTCTCGCTCACCCCCTCAGCCTCTGTCTCCCTATCTCTCTCGCCCTCAGTATCTGTCTCCCTGTCGCTCTCCCCCTCAGTATTGGTCTCCCCATCGCTCTCCCCCTCAGTATTGGTCTCCCCATCACTCTCCCCCTCAGTATCAGTCTCCCTATTGCTCTCCCCCTCAGTATCGGTCTCCCCATCGCTCTCTCCCTCAGTATCTGTCTCCCTATCTCTCTGCCACTCAGTATCTGTCTCCCTATCGCCCTCCCCCTCAGTATCTGTCTCCCTATCGATCTCCCCCTCAGTATCTGTCTCCCTATCGCTCTTCCCCTCAGTATCTGTCTCCCTATCGCTCTCCCCCTCAGTATCTGTCTCCCTATCGCTCTCCCCCTCAGTATCTGTCTCCCTATCGCTCTTCCCCTCAGTATCTGTCTCCCTATCGATCTCCCCCTCAGTATCTGTCTCCCTATCGCTCTTCCCCTCAGTATCTGTCTCCCTATCGCTCTCCCCCTCAGTATCTGTCTCCCTGTCGCTCTCCCCCTCAGTATCTGTCTCCCTATCGCTCTCCCCCTCAGTATCTGTCTCCCAAACGCTCTTCCCCTCGTATCTGTCTCCCTGTCGCTCTCCCCCTCAGTATCTGTCTCCCTGTCGCTCTCTCCCTCAGTATCTGTCTCCCTATCTCTCTCCCCCTCAGTATCTGTCTCCCGATCGCTCACCCCCTCAGTCTCTGTCTCCCTAACTCTCTCGCCCTCAGTATCTGTCTCCCTATCGCTCTCCCCTCAGTATTGGTCTCCCCATCGCTCTCCCCCTCAGTATCTGTCTCCCTATCGCTCTCCCCCTCAGTATCTGTCTCCCTATCGCTCTCAGTTCAGTATCTGTCTCCCTATCGCTCTCTCCCTCAGTATCTGTCTCCCTATCTCTCTCCCCCTCAGTATCTGTCTCCCTATCGCTCTCCCCTCAGTATCTGTCTCCCTATCTCTCTCCCCCTCAGTATCTGTCTCCCTATCGCTCTCCCCTCAGTATCTGTCTCCCTATCGCTCTCTCCCTCAGTATCTGTCTCCCTATCGCTCTGCCCCTCAGTATCTGTCTCCCTATCGCTCTCCCCATCAGTATCTGTCTCCCTATCGCTCTGCCCCTCAGTATCTGTCTCCTTGTCGCTCTTCCCCTCAGTATCTGTCTCCCTATCGCTCTGCCCCTCAGTATCTGTCTCCCTATCGCTCTGCCCCTCAGTATCTGTCTCCCTATCGCTCTCTCCCTCAGTATCTGTCTCCCTATCGCTCTGCCCCTCAGTATCTATCTCCCTATCGCTCTGCCCCTCAGTATCTGTCTTCCTGTCGCTCTGCCGCTCATTATCTGTCTCCCTATCACTCTCCCCCTCAGTATCTGTCTCCCTATTGCTCTCACACTCAGTATCTGTCTCCCTATCGCTCTCACACTCAGTGTCTGTCTCCCTATCTCTCTCGCCCTCAGTATCTGTCTCCGTATCGCCCTCCCCCTCAGTATCTGTCTCCCTATCGCTCTCCCCCTCAGTTTCTGTCTCCCTATCGCTCTCCCCCTCAGTATCTGTCTCCCTGTCGCTCTCCCCCTCAGTATGTCTCCCTATCGCTCTTCCCCTCAGTATCTGTCTCCCTGTCGCTCTCCCCCTCAGTATCTGTCTCCCTATCGCTCTGCCCCTCAGTATCTGTCTCCCTATCGCTCTCCCCCTCAGTATCTGTCTCCCTATCGCTCTTCCCCTCAGTATCTGTCTCCCTATCGCTCTTCCCCTCAGTATCTGTCTCCCTATCGCTCTTCCCCTCAGTATCTGTCTCCCTATCTCTCTCGCCCTCAGTATCTGTCTCCGTATCGCCCTCCCCCTCAGTATCTGTCTCCCTATCGCTCTCCCCCTCAGTATGTCTCCCTATCGCTCTTCCCCTCAGTATCTGTCTCCCTATCGCTCTTCCCCTCAGTATCTGTCTCCCTATCGCTCTTCCCCTCAGTATCTGTCTCCCTATCGCTCTTCCCCTCAGTATCTGTCTCCCTATCTCTCTCGCCCTCAGTATCTGTCTCCGTATCGCCCTCCCCCTCAGTATCTGTCTCCCTATCGCTCTCCCCCTCAGTATGTCTCCCTATCGCTCTTCCCCTCAGTATCTGTCTCCCTGTCGCTCTCCCCCTCAGTATCTGTCTCCCTATCGCTCTGCCCCTCAGTATCTGTCTCCCTATCGCTCTCCCCCTCAGTATCTGTCTCCCTATCGTTCTTCCCCTCAGTATCTGTCTCCCTATCGCTCTTCCCCTCAGTATCTGTCTCCCTGTCGCTCTGCCCCTCAGTATCTGTCTCCCTATCGCTCTCCCCCTCAGTATCTGGCTCCCTGAGGCTCTCCCCCACAGTATCTGTCTCCCTATCGCTCTTCCCCTCAGTATCTGTCTCCCTATCGCTCTCCCCTCAGTATCTGTCTCCCTGTCGCTCTCCCCCTCAGTATCTGTCTCCCTGTCGCTCTCCCCCTCAGTATCTGTCTCCCTATCGCTCTTCCCCTCAGTATCTGTCTCCCTATCGCTCTTCCCCTCAGTATCTGTCTCCCTGTCGCTCTGTCCCTCAGTATCTTTCTCCCTATCGCTCTGTCCCTCAGTATCTGTCTCCCTATCGCTCTCCCCCTCAGTATCTGCTCCCTATCTCTCTCCCCCTCAGTATCTGTCTCCCTATCGCTCTGCCCCTCAGTATCTGTCTCCCTATCTCTCTCCCCCTCAGTATCTGCTCCCTATCGCTCTCCCCCTCAGTATCTGTCTCCCTATCGCTCTGCCCCTCAGTATCTGTCTCCCTGTCGCTCTCCCCCTCAGTATCTGTCTCCCTATCACTCTGTCCCTCAGTATCTTTCTCCCTATCGCTCTGTCCCTCAGTATCTGTCTCCCTATCGCTCTCCCCCTCAGTATCTGCTCCCTATCTCTCTCCCCCTCAGTATCTGTCTCCCTATCGCTCTGCCCCTCAGTATCTGTCTCCCTATCTCTCTCCCCCTCAGTATCTGCTCCCTATCGCTCTCCCCCTCAGTATCTGTCTCCCTATCGCTCTGCCCCTCAGTATCTGTCTCCCTATCGCTCTGCCCCTCAGTATCTGTCTCCCTACCTCTCTCGCCCTCAGTATCTGTCTCCCTATCGCTCTCCCCCTCAGTATTGGTCTCCCCATCGCTCTCCCCCTCAGTATTGGTCTCCCCATCGCCATCCCCCTCAGTATCAGTCTCCCTATTGCTCTCCCCCTCAGTATCGGTCTCCCCATCGCTCTCTCCCTCAGTATCTGTCTCCCTATCTCTCTGCCACTCAGTATCTGTCTCCCTATCGCCCTCCCCCTCAGTATCTGTCTCCCTATCGATCTCCCCCTCAGTATCTGTCTCCCTATCGCTCTTCCCCTCAGTATCTGTCTCCCTATCGCTCTCCCCCTCAGTATCTGTCTCCCTATCGCTCTCCCCCTCAGTATCTGTCTCCCAAACGCTCTTCCACTCGTATCTGTCTCCCTGTCGCTCTCCCCCTCAGTATCTGTCTCCCTATCGTTCTCCCCCTCAGTATCTGTCTCCCTGTCGCTCTCTCCCTCAGTATCTGTCTCCCTATCGCTCTCACCCTCAGTATCTGTCTCCCTATCTCTCTCCCCCTCAGTATCTGTCTCCCGATCGCTCACCCCCTCAGTCTCTGTCTCCCTATCTCTCTCGCCCTCAGTATCTGTCTCCCTATCGCTCTCCCCTCAGTATTGGTCTCCCCATCGCTCTCCCCCTCAGTATCTGTCTCCCTATCTCTCTCCCCCTCAGTATCTGTCTCCCTATCGCTCTCCCCCTCAGTATCTGTCTCCCTATCTCTCTCCCCCTCAGTATCTGTCTCCCTATCGCTCTCAGTTCAGTATCTGTCTCCCTATCGCTCTGCCCCTCAGTATCTGTCTCCCTATCGCTCTCTCCCTCAGTATCTGTCTCCCTATCTCTCTCCCCCTCAGTATCTGTCTCCCTATCGCTCTCCCCCTCAGTATCTGTCTCCCTATCGCTCTCCCCTCAGTATCTGTCTCCCTATCGTTCTGCCCCTCAGTATCTGTCTCCCTATCGCTCTCTCCCTCAGTATCTGTCTCCCTATCGCTCTCTCCCTCAGTATCTGTCTCCCTATCGCTCTGCCCCTCAGTATCTGTCTCCCTATCGCTCTCCCCCTCAGTATCTGTCTCCCTATCGCTCTCCCCCTCAGTATCTGTCTCCCTATCGCTCTTCCCCTCAGTATCTGTCTCCCTATCGCTCTGCCCCTCAGTATCTGTCTCCCTATCGCTCTCCCCCTCAGTATCTGTCTCCCTATCGCTCTCCCCCTCAGTATCTGTCTCCCTATCGCTCTTCCCCTCAGTATCTGTCTCCCTATCGCTCTGCCCCTCAGTATCTATCACCCTATCGCTCTGCCCCTCAGTATCTGTCTTCCTGTCGCTCTCCCCCTCAGTATCTGTCTCCCAAACGCTCTTCCCCTCGTATCTGTCTCCCTGTCGCTCTCCCCCTCAGTATCTGTCTCCCTATTGTTCTCCCCCTCAGTATCTGTCTCCCTGTCGCTCTCTCCCTCAGTATCTGTCTCCCTATCGCTCTCACCCTCAGTATCTGTCTCCCTATCTCTCTCCCCCTCAGTATCTGTCTCCCGATCGCTCCCCCCCTCAGTATCTGTCTCCCTATCTCTCTCGCCCTCAGTATCTGTCTCCCTATCGCTCTCCCCTCAGTATTGGTCTCCCCATCGCTCTCCCCCTCAGTATCTGTCTCCCTATCTCTCTCCCCCTCAGTATCTGTCTCCCTATCGCTCTCAGTTCAGTATCTGTCTCCCTATCGCTCTGCCCCTCAGTATCTGTCTCCCTATCTCTCTCCCCCTCAGTATCTGTCTCCCGATCGCTCCCCCCCTCAGTATCTGTCTCCCTATCTCTCTCGCCCTCAGTATCTGTCTCCCTATCGCTCTCCCCTCAGTATTGGTCTCCCCATCGCTCTCCCCCTCAGTATCTGTCTCCCTATCTCTCTCCCCCTCAGTATCTGTCTCCCTATCGCTCTCAGTTCAGTATCTGTCTCCCTATCGCTCTGCCCCTCAGTATCTGTCTCCCTATCGCTCTCTCCCTCAGTATCTGTCTCCCTATCTCTCTCCCCCTCAGTATCTGTCTCCCTATCGCTCTCCCCCTCAGCATCTGTCTCCCTATCGCTCTCCCCTCAGTATCTGTCTCCCGATCGCTCTGCCCCTCAGTATCTGTCTCCCTATCGCTCTCCCCTCAGTATCTGTCTCCCTATCGTTCTGCCCCTCAGTATCTGTCTCCCTATCGCTCTGCCCCTCAGTATCTGTCTCCCTATCGCTCTCCCCCTCAGTATCTGTCTCCCTATCGCTCTCCCCCTCAGTATCTGTCTCCCTATCGCTCTCCCCCTCAGTATCTGTCTCCCTATCACTCTGCCCCTCAGTATCTGTGTCCCTATCACTCTCCCCCTCAGTATCTGTCTCCCTATTGCTCTCACACTCAGTATCTGTCTCCCTATCGCTCTCAGACTCAGTGTCTGTCTCCCTATCTCTCTCCCCCTCAGTATCTGGCTCCCTATCGCTCTCCCCCACAGTATCTGTCTCCCTATCGCTCTTCCCCTCAGTATCTGTCTCCCTGTCGCTCTCCCCCTCAGTATCTGTCTCCCTATCGCTCTCCCCCTCAGTATCTGTCTCCCTATCGCTCTTCCCCTCAGTATCTGTCTCCCTGTCGCTCTCCCCCTCAGTATCTGTCTCCCTATCGCTCTCACCCTCAGTATCTGTCTCCCTATCGCTCTGCCCCTCAGTATCTGTCTCCCTATCGCTCTCCCCCTCAGTATCTGTCTCCCTATCGCTCTCCCCCTCAGTATCTGTCTCCCTATCGCTCTGCCCCTCAGTATCTGTCTCCCTATCGCTCTCCCCCTCAGTATCTGTCTCCCTATCGCTCTTCCCCTCAGTATCTGTCTCCCTGTCGCTCTCCCCCTCAGTATCTGTCTCCCTATCGCTCTCCCCCTCAGTATCTGTCTCCCTGTCGCTCTCCCCTCAGTATCTGTCTCCCTGTCGCTCTGCCCCTCAGTATCTGTCTCCCTATCGCTCTCCCCCTCAGTATCTGGCTCCCTGAGGCTCTCCCCCACAGTATCTGTCTCCCTGTCGCTCTCCCCCTCAGTATCTGTCTCCCTATCGCTCTTCCCCTCAGTATCTGTCTCCCTATCGCTCTTCCCCCCAGTATCTGTCTCCCTATCGCTCTGCCCCTCAGTATCTGTCTCCCTATCGCTCTGCCCCCTCAGTATCTGTCTCCCTATCGCTCTGCCCCTCAGTATCTGTCTCCCTGTCGCTCTCCCCCTCAGTATCTGTCTCCCTGTCGCTCTCCCCCTCAGTATCTGTCTCCCTATCGCTCTCTCCCTCAGTATCTGTCTCCCTGTCGCTCTTCCCCTCAGTATCTGTCTCCATATCGCTCTGCCCCTCAGTATCTGTCTCCCTATCACTCTGTCCCTCAGTATCTTTCTCCCTATCGCTCTGTCCCTCAGTATCTTTCTCCCTATCGCTCTGTCCCTCAGTATCTGTCTCCCTATCACTCTGTCCCTCAGTATCTTTCTCCCTATCGCTCTGTCCCTCAGTATCTGTCTCCCTATCGCTCTCCCCCTCAGTATCTGCTCCCTATCTCTCTCCCCCTCAGTATCTGTCTCCCTATCGCTCTGCCCCTCAGTATCTGTCTCCCTATCTCTCTCCCCCTCAGTATCTGCTCCCTATCGCTCTCCCCCTCAATATCTGTCTCCCTATCGCTCTGCCCCTCAGTATCTGTCTCCCTATCGCTCTGCCCCTCAGTATCTGTCTCCCTATCTCTCTCCCCCTCAGTATCTGTCTCCCTATCTCTGTTCCCCTCAGTATCAGTCTCCCTATCGCTCTGCCCCTCAGTATCTGTCTCCCTATCTCTCTCCCCCTCAGTATCTGTCTCCCTATCTCTGTTCCCCTCAGTATCTGTCTCCCTATCGCTCTGTCCCTCAGTATCTGTCTCCCTATCGCTCTGCCCCTCAGTATCTGTCTCCCTATCTCTCTCCCCCTCAGTATCTGCTCCCTATCGCTCTCCCCCTCAATATCTGTCTCCCTATCGCTCTGCCCCTCAGTATCTGTCTCCCTATCGCTCTGCCCCTCAGTATCTGTCTCCCTATCTCTCTCCCCCTCAGTATCTGTCTCCCTATCTCTGTTCCCCTCAGTATCAGTCTCCCTATCGCTCTGCCCCTCAGTATCTGTCTCCCTATCTCTCTCCCCCTCAGTATCTGTCTCCCTATCTCTGTTCCCCTCAGTATCAGTCTCCCTATCGCTCTGCCCCTCAGTATCTGTCTCCCTATCGCTCTCCCCCTCAGTATTGGTCTCCCCATCGCTCTCCCCCTCAGTATCAGTCTCCCTATTGCTCTCCCCCTCAGTATCGGTCTCCCCATCGCTCTCTCCCTCAGTATCTGTCTCCCTATCTCTCTGCCACTCAGTATCTGTCTCCCTATCGCCCTCCCCCTCAGTATCTGTCTCCCTATCGATCTCCCCCTCAGTATCTGTCTCCCTATCGCTCTTCCCCTCAGTATCTGTCTCCCTATCGCTCTCCCCCTCAGTATCTGTCTCCCTATCGCTCTCCCCCTCAGTATCTGTCTCCCAAACGCTCTTCCCCTCGTATCTGTCTCCCTGTCGCTCTCCCCCTCAGTATCTGTCTCCCTATCGTTCTCCCCCTCAGTATCTGTCTCCCTGTCGCTCTCTCCCTCAGTATCTGTCTCCCTATCGCTCTCACCCTCAGTATCTGTCTCCCTATCTCTCTCCCCCTCAGTATCTGTCTCCCGATCGCTCACCCCCTCAGTCTCTGTCTCCCTATCTCTCTCGCCCTCAGTATCTGTCTCCCTATCGCTCTCCCCTCAGTATTGGTCTTCCCATCGCTCTCCCCCTCAGTATCTGTCTCCCTATCTCTCTCCCCCTCAGTATCTGTCTCCCTATCGCTCTCAGTTCAGTATCTGTCTCCCTATCGCTCTGCCCCTCAGTATCTGTCTCCCTATCGCTCTCTCCCTCAGTATCTGTCTCCCTATCTCTCTCCCCCTCAGTATCTGTCTCCCTATCTCTCTCCCCCTCAGTATCTGTCTCCCTATCGCTCTCCCCTCAGTATCTGTCTCCCTATCGTTCTGCCCCTCAGTATCTGTCTCCCTATTGCTCTCTCCCTCAGTGTCTGTCTCCCTATCGCTCTCTCCCTCAGTATCTGTCTCCCTATCGCTCTGCCCCTCAGTATCTGTCTCCCTATCGCTCTCCCCATCAGTATCTGTCTCCCTATCGCTCTTCCCCTCAGTATCTGTCTCCCTATCGCTCTTCCCCTCAGTATCTGTCTCCCTATCTCTCTCCCCCTCAGTATCTGTCTCCCTATCGCTCTCCCCCTCAGTATCTGTCTCCCTATCGCTCTTCCCCTCAGTATCTGTCTTCCTGTCGCTCTGCCCCTCAGTATCTGTCTCCCTATCACTCTCCCCCTCAGTATCTGTCTCCCTATTGCTCTCACACTCAGTATCTGTCTCCCTATCGCTCTCCCCTCAGTATTGGTCTCCCCATCGCTCTCCCCCTCAGTATCTGTCTCCCTATCTCTCTCCCCCTCAGTATCTGTCTCCCTATCGCTCTCAGTTCAGTATCTGTCTCCCTATCGCTCTGCCCCTCAGTATCTGTCTCCCTATCGCTCTCTCCCTCAGTATCTGTCTCCCTATCTCTCTCTCCCTCAGTATCTGTCTCCCTATCGCTCTCCCCCTCAGTATCTGTCTCCCGATCGCTCACCCCCTCAGTCTCTGTCTCCCTAACTCTCTCGCCCTCAGTATCTGTCTCCCTATCGCTCTCCCCTCAGTATTGGTCTCCCCATCGCTCTCCCCCTCAGTATCTGTCTCCCTATCTCTCTCCCCCTCAGTACCTGTCTCCCTATCGCTCTCAGTTCAGTATCTGTCTCCCTATCGCTCTGCCCCTCAGTATCTGTCTCCCGATCGCTCTCTCCCTCAGTATCTGTCTCCCTATCTCTCTCCCCCTCAGTATCTGTCTCCCTATCGCTCTCCCCTCAGTATCTGTCTCCCTATCTCTCTCCCCCTCAGTATCTGTCTCCCTATCGCTCTCCCCTCAGTATCTGTCTCCCTATCGCTCTCCCCTCAGTATCTGTCTCCCTATCGTTCTGCCCCTCAGTATCTGTCTCCCTATCGCTCTCTCCCTCAGTATCTGTCTCCCTATCGCTCTCTCCCTCAGTATCTGTCTCCCTATCGCTCTTCCCCTCAGTATCTGTCTCCCTATCGCTCTCCCCCTCAGTATCTGTCTCCCTATCGCTCTTCCCCTCAGTATCTGACTCCCTATCGCTCTGCCCCTCAGTATCTGTCTCCCTATCGCTCTTCCCCTCAGTATCTGTCTCCCTATCGCTCTCCCCCTCAGTATCTGTCTCCCTATCGCTCTCCCCCTCAGTATCTGTCTCCCTATTGCTCTCACACTCAGTATCTGTCTCCCTATCGCTCTCACACTCAGTGTCTGTCTCCCTATCTCTCTCGCCCTCAGTATCTGTCTCCGTATCGCCCTCCCCCTCAGTATCTGTCTCCCTATCGCTCTCCCCCTCAGTTTCTGTCTCCCTATCGCTCTGCCCCTCAGTATCTGTCTCCCTATCGCTCTCCCCCTCAGTATCTGTCTCCCTATCTCTCTCCCCCTCAGTACCAGTCTCCCTGTCGCTCTGCCCCTCAGTATCTGTCTCCCTATCGCTCTCCCCCTCAGTATCTGGCTCCCTGAGGCTCTCCCCCTCAGTATCTGTCTCCCTATCGCTCTCCCCCTCAGTATCTGTCTCCCTATCGCTCTCCCCCTCAGTATCTGTCTCCCTGTCGCTCTCCCCCTCAGTATCTGTCTCCCTGTCGCTCTCCCCCTCAGTATCTGTCTCCCTATCACTCTGCCCCTCAGTATCTGTCTCCCTATCTCTCTCCCCCTCAGTATCTGCTCCCTATCGCTCTCTCCCTCAGTATCTTTCTCCCTATCGCTCTGTCCCTCAGTATCTGTCTCCCTATCGCTCTCCCCCTCAGTATCTGTCTCCCTATCGCTCTGCCCCTCAGTATCTGTCTCCCTATCTCTCTCCCCCTCAGTATCTGCTCCCTATCGCTCTCCCCCTCAGTATCTGTCTCCCTATCGCTCTCCCCCTCAGTATCTGTCTCCCTATCGCTCTGCCCCTCAGTATCTGTCTCCCTATCGCTATGCCCCTCAGTATCTGTCTCCCTATCGCTCTGCCCCTCAGTATCTGTCTCCCTATCGCTCTCCCCCTCAGTATCTGTCTCCCTATCGCTATGCCCCTCAGTATCTGTCTCCCTATCGCTCTGCCCCTCAGTATCTGTCTCCCTATCTCTGTCCCCCTCAGTATCTGTCTCCCTATCGCTCTTCCCCTCAGTATCTGTCTCCCTATCGCTCTGCCCCTCAGTATCTGTCTCCCTATCGCTCTCCCCCTCAGTATCTGTCTCCCTATCGCTCTCCCCCTCAGTATCTGTCTCCCTATCGCTCTCCCCCTCAGTATTGTCTCCCTGTCGCTCTGCCCCTCAGTATCTGTCTCCCCGTCGCTCTCCCCCTCAGTATCTGTCTCCCTCTCGCTCACCCCCTCAGTCTCTATCTCCCTATCTCTCTCGCCCTCAGTATCTGTCTCCCTATCGCTCTCCCCCTCAGTATTGGTCTCCCCATCACTCTCCCCCTCAGTATTGGTCTCCCCATCGCTCTCCCCCTCAGTATCAGTCTCCCTATTGCTCTCCCCCTCAGTATCGGTCTCCCCATCGCTCTCTCCCTCAGTATCTGTCTCCCTATCTCTCTGCCACTCAGTATCTGTCTCCCTATCGCCCTCCCCCTCAGTATCTGTCTCCCTATCGATCTCCCCCTCAGTATCTGTCTCCCTATCGCTCTTCCCCTCAGTATCTGTCTCCCTATCGCTCTCCCCCTCAGTATCTGTCTCCCTATCGCTCTCCCCCTCAGTATCTGTCTCCCAAACGCTCTTCCCCTCGTATCTGTCTCCCTGTCGCTCTCCCCCTCAGTATCTGTCTCCCTATCGTTCTCCCCCTCAGTATCTGTCTCCCTGTCGCTCTCTCCCTCAGTATCTGTCTCCCTATCGCTCTCACCCTCAGTATCTGTCTCCCTATCTCTCTCCCCCTCAGTATCTGTCTCCCGATCGCTCACCCCCTCAGTCTCTGTCTCCCTATCTCTCTCGCCCTCAGTATCTGTCTCCCTATCGCTCTCCCCTCAGTATTGGTCTTCCCATCGCTCTCCCCCTCAGTATCTGTCTCCCTATCTCTCTCCCCCTCAGTATCTGTCTCCCTATCGCTCTCAGTTCAGTATCTGTCTCCCTATCGCTCTGCCCCTCAGTATCTGTCTCCCTATCGCTCTCTCCCTCAGTATCTGTCTCCCTATCTCTCTCCCCCTCAGTATCTGTCTCCCTATCTCTCTCCCCCTCAGTATCTGTCTCCCTATCGCTCTCCCCTCAGTATCTGTCTCCCTATCGTTCTGCCCCTCAGTATCTGTCTCCCTATTGCTCTCTCCCTCAGTGTCTGTCTCCCTATCGCTCTCTCCCTCAGTAACTGTCTCCCTATCGCTCTGCCCCTCAGTATCTGTCTCCCTATCGCTCTCCCCATCAGTATCTGTCTCCCTATCGCTCTCTCCCTCAGTATCTGTCTCCCTATCTCTCTCCCCCTCAGTATCTGTCTCCCTATCTCTCTCCCCCTCAGTATCTGTCTCCCTATCGCTCTCCCCTCAGTATCTGTCTCCCTATCGTTCTGCCCCTCAGTATCTGTCTCCCTATTGCTCTCTCCCTCAGTGTCTGTCTCCCTATCGCTCTCTCCCTCAGTAACTGTCTCCCTATCGCTCTGCCCCTCAGTATCTGTCTCCCTATCGCTCTTCCCCTCAGTATCTGTCTCCCTATCGCTCTTCCCCTCAGTATCTGTCTCCCTATCGCTCTTCCCCTCAGTATCTGTCTCCCTATCTCTCTCCCCCTCAGTATCTGTCTCCCTATCGCTCTCCCCCTCAGTATCTGTCTCCCTATTGCTCTCTCCCTCAGTGTCTGTCTCCCTATCGCTCTCTCCCTCAGTAACTGTCTCCCTATCGCTCTGCCCCTCAGTATCTGTCTCCCTATCGCTCTCCCCATCAGTATCTGTCTCCCTATCGCTCTTCCCCTCAGTATCTGTCTCCCTATCGCTCTTCCCCTCAGTATCTGTCTCCCTATCGCTCTGCCCCTCAGTATCTGTCTCCCTATCGCTCTTCCCCTCAGTATCTGTCTCCCTATCGCTCTGCCCCTCAGTATCTGTCTCCTTGTCGCTCTGTCCCTCAGTATCTATCTCCCTATCGCTCTGCCCCTCAGTATCTGTCTTCCTGTCGCTCTGCCCCTCAGTATCTGTCTCCCTATCACTCTCCCCCTCAGTATCTGTCTCCCTATTGCTCTCACACTCAGTATCTGTCTCCCTATCGCTCTCCCCCTCAGTATCTGTCTCCCAAACGCTCTTCCCCTCGTATCTGTCTCCCTGTCACTCTCCCCCTCAGTATCTGTCTCCCTATTGTTCTCCCCCTCAGTATCTGTCTCCCTGTCGCTCTCTCCCTCAGTATCTGTCTCCCTATCGCTCTCACCCTCAGTATCTGTCTCCCTATCTCTCTCCCCCTCAGTATCTGTCTCCCGATCGCTCCCCCCCTCAGTATCTGTCTCCCTATCTCTCTCGCCCTCAGTATCTGTCTCCCTATCGCTCTCCCCTCAGTATTGGTCTCCCCATCGCTCTCCCCCTCAGTATCTGTCTCCCTATCTCTCTCCCCCTCAGTATCTGTCTCCCTATCGCTCTCAGTTCAGTATCTGTCTCCCTATCGCTCTCTCCCTCAGTATCTGTCTCCCTATCTCTCTCTCCCTCAGTATCTGTCTCCCTATCGCTCTCCCCCTCAGTATCTGTCTCCCGATCGCTCACCCCCTCAGTCTCTGTCTCCCTAACTCTCTCGCCCTCAGTATCTGTCTCCCTATCGCTCTCCCCTCAGTATTGGTCTCCCCATCGCTCTCCCCCTCAGTATCTGTCTCCCTATCTCTCTCCCCCTCAGTACCTGTCTCCCTATCGCTCTCAGTTCAGTATCTGTCTCCCTATCGCTCTGCCCCTCAGTATCTGTCTCCCGATCGCTCTCTCCCTCAGTATCTGTCTCCCTATCTCTCTCCCCCTCAGTATCTGTCTCCCTATCGCTCTCCCCTCAGTATCTGTCTCCCTATCTCTCTCCCCCTCAGTATCTGTCTCCCTATCGCTCTCCCCTCAGTATCTGTCTCCCTATCGTTCTGCCCCTCAGTATCTGTCTCCCTATCGCTCTGCCCCTCAGTATCTGTCTCCCTATCGCTCTCTCCCTCAGTATCTGTCTCCCTATCGCTCTCTCCCTCAGTATCTGTCTCCCTATCGCTCTCCCCCTCAGTATCTGTCTCCCTATCGCTCTTCCCCTCAGTATCTGTCTCCCTATCGCTCTTCCCCTCAGTATCTGTCTCCCTATCGCTCTGCCCCTCAGTATCTGTCTCCCTATCGCTCTACCCTCAGTATCTGTCTCCCTATCGCTCTCCCCCTCAGTATCTGTCTCCCTATCGCTCTCCCCCTCAGTATCTGTCTCCCTATCGCTCTCTCCCTCAGTATCTGTCTCCCTATCGCTCTCTCCCTCAGTATCTGTCTCCCTATCGCTCTCTCCCTCAGTATCTGTCTCCCTATCGCTCTCCCCCTCAGTATCTGTCTCCCTGTCGCTCTGCCCCTCAGTATCTGTCTCCCTATCGCTCTGCCCCTCAGTATCTGTCTCCCTATCGCTCTCCCCTCAGTATCTGTCTCCCTGTCGCTCTCCCCCTCGGTATCTGTCTCCCTATCGCTCTCTCCCTCAGTATCTGTCTCCCTATCGCTCTCCCCCTCAGTATCTGTCTCCTTGTCGCTCTGCCCCTCAGTATCTATCTCCCTATCGCTCTGCCCCTCAGTATCTGTCTCCCTATTGCTCTCACACTCAGTATCTGTCTCCCTATCTCTCTCCCCCTCAGTTTCTGTCTCCCTATCGCTCTCCCCCTCAGTATCTGTCTCCCTGTCGCTCTCCCCCTCAGTATCTGTCTCCCTATCGCTCTGCCCCTCAGTATCTGTCTCCCTATCGCTCTCCCCTCAGTATCTGTCTCCCTGTCGCTCTCCCCTCAGTATCTGTCTCCCTGTCGCTCTCCCCCTCAGTATCTGTCTCCCTGTCGCTCTCCCCCTCAGTATCTGTCTCCCTATCGCTCTTCCCCTCAGTATCTGTCTCCCTGTCGCTCTCCCCCTCAGTATCTGTCTCCCTATCGCTCTGCCCCTCAGTATCTGTCTCCCTGTCGCTCTCCCCCTCAGTATCTGTCTCCCTATCACTCTGTCCCTCAGTATCTTTCTCCCTATCGCTCTGTCCCTCAGTATCTGTCTCCCTATCGCTCTCCCCCTCAGTATCTGCTCCCTATCTCTCTCCCCCTCAGTATCTGTCTCCCTATCGCTCTGCCCCTCAGTATCTGTCTCCCTATCTCTCTCCCCCTCAGTATCTGCTCCCTATCGCTCTCCCCCTCAGTATCTGTCTCCCTATCTCTCTCCCCCTCAGTATCTGTCTCCCTATCTCTCTCCCCCTCAGTATCTGCTCCCTATCTCTCTCCCCCTCAGTATCTGTCTCCCTATCGCTCTGCCCCTCAGTATCTGTCTCCCTATCTCTCTCCCCCTCAGTATCTGTCTCCCTATCGCTCTGCCCCTCAGTATCTGTCTCCCTATCTCTCTCCCCCTCAGTATCTGTCTCCCTATCGCTCTGCCCCTCAGTATCTGTCTCCCTATCTCTGTCCCCCTCAGTATCAGTCTCCCTATCGCTCTGCCCCTCAGTATCTGTCTCCCTATCGCTCTCCCCCTCAGTATCTGTCTGCCTGTCGCTCTGCCCCTCAGTATCTGTCTCCCTATCGCTCTCCCCCTCAGTATCTGTCTCCCTATCGCTCTCCCCCTCAGTATCTGTCTGCCTGTCGCTCTGCCCCTCAGTATCTGTCTCCGCGTCGCTCTCCCCCTCAGTATCTGTCTCCCTCTCGCTCACTCCCTCAGTCTCTATCTCCCTACCTCTCTCCCCCTCAGTATTGGTCTCCCCATCGCTCTCCCCCTCAGTATTGGTCTCCCCATCGCCATCCCCCTCAGTATCAGTCTCCCTATTGCTCTCCCCCTCAGTAGCGGTCTCCCCATCGCTCTCTCCCTCAGTATCTGTCTCCCTATCTCTCTGCCACTCAGTATCTGTCTCCCTATCGCCCTCCCCCTCAGTATCTGTCTCCCTATCGATCTCCCCCTCAGTATCTGTCTCCCTATCGCTCTTCCCCTCAGTATCTGTCTCCCTATCGCTCTCCCCCTCAGTATCTGTCTCCCTATCGCTCTCCCCCTCAGTATCTGTCTCCCAAACGCTCTTCCACTCGTATCTGTCTCCCTGTCGCTCTCCCCCTCAGTATCTTTCTCCCTATCGTTCTCCCCCTCAGTATCTGTCTCCCTGTCGCTCTCTCCCTCAGTATCTGTCTCCCTGTCGCTTTCCCCCTCAGTATCTGTCTCCCTATCGCTTTCCCCCTCAGTATCTGTCTCCCTATCGTTCTCCCCCTCAGTATCTGTCTCCCTGTCGCTCTCTCCCTCAGTATCTGTCTCCCTATCGCTCTCACCCTCAGTATCTGTCTCCCTATCTCTCTCCCCCTCAGTATCTGTCTCCCGATCGCTCACCCCCTCAGTCTCTGTCTCCCTATCTCTCTCGCCCTCAGTATCTGTCTCCCTATCGCTCTCCCCTCAGTATTGGTCTCCCCATCGCTCTCCCCCTCAGTATCTGTCTCCCTATCTCTCTCCCCCTCAGTATCTGTCTCCCTATCGCTCTCAGTTCAGTATCTGTCTCCCTATCGCTCTGCCCCTCAGTATCTGTCTCCCTATCGCTCTCTCCCTCAGTATCTGTCTCCCTATCTCTCTCCCCCTCAGTATCTGTCTCCCTATCGCTCTCCCCCTCAGTATCTGTCTCCCTATCGCTCTCCCCTCAGTATCTGTCTCCCTATCGTTCTGCCCCTCAGTATCTGTCTCCCTATCGCTCTCTCCCTCAGTATCTGTCTCCCTATCGCTCTCTCCCTCAGTATCTGTCTCCCTATCGCTCTGCCCCTCAGTATCTGTCTCCCTATCGCTCTCCCCCTCAGTATCTGTCTCCCTATCGCTCTCCCCCTCAGTATCTGTCTCCCTATCGCTCTTCCCCTCAGTATCTGTCTCCCTATCGCTCTGCCCCTCAGTATCTGTCTCCCTATCGCTCTCCCCCTCAGTATCTGTCTCCCTATCGCTCTCCCCCTCAGTATCTGTCTCCCTATCGCTCTTCCCCTCAGTATCTGTCTCCCTATCGCTCTGCCCCTCAGTATCTATCACCCTATCGCTCTGCCCCTCAGTATCTGTCTTCCTGTCGCTCTGCCCCCCAGTATCTGTCTCCCTATCACTCTCCCCCTCAGTATCTGTCTCCCTATTGCTCTCACACTCAGTATCTGTCTCCCTATCGCTCTCCCCCTCAGTATCTGTCTCCCAAACGCTCTTCCCCTCGTATCTGTCTCCCTGTCGCTCTCCCCCTCAGTATCTGTCTCCCTATTGTTCTCCCCCTCAGTATCTGTCTCCCTGTCGCTCTCTCCCTCAGTATCTGTCTCCCTATCGCTCTCACCCTCAGTATCTGTCTCCCTATCTCTCTCCCCCTCAGTATCTGTCTCCCGATCGCTCCCCCCCTCAGTATCTGTCTCCCTATCTCTCTCGCCCTCAGTATCTGTCTCCCTATCGCTCTCCCCTCAGTATTGGTCTCCCCATCGCTCTCCCCCTCAGTATCTGTCTCCCTATCTCTCTCCCCCTCAGTATCTGTCTCCCTATCGCTCTCAGTTCAGTATCTGTCTCCCTATCGCTCTGCCCCTCAGTATCTGTCTCCCTATCTCTCTCCCCCTCAGTATCTGTCTCCCGATCGCTCCCCCCCTCAGTATCTGTCTCCCTATCTCTCTCGCCCTCAGTATCTGTCTCCCTATCGCTCTCCCCTCAGTATTGGTCTCCCCATCGCTCTCCCCCTCAGTATCTGTCTCCCTATCTCTCTCCCCCTCAGTATCTGTCTCCCTATCGCTCTCAGTTCAGTATCTGTCTCCCTATCTCTCTCCCCCTCAGTATCTGTCTCCCTATCGCTCTCTCCCTCAGTATCTGTCTCCCTATCTCTCTCCCCCTCAGTATCTGTCTCCCTATCGCTCTCCCCCTCAGTATCTGTCTCCCTATCGCTCTCCCCTCAGTATCTGTCTCCCGATCGCTCTGCCCCTCAGTATCTGTCTCCCTATCGCTCTCCCCTCAGTATCTGTCTCCCTATCGTTCTGCCCCTCAGTATCTGTCTCCCTATCGCGCTCTCCCTCAGTATCTGTCTCCCTATCGCTCTGCCCCTCAGTATCTGTCTCCCTATCGCTCTCCCCCTCAGTATCTGTCTCCCTATCGCTCTCCCCCTCAGTATCTGTCTCCCTATCGCTCTCCCCCTCAGTATCTGTCTCCCTATCGCTCTCCCCCTCAGTATCTGTCTCCCTATCGCTCTTCCCCTCAGTATCTATCTCCCTATCACTCTGCCCCTCAGTATCTGTCTTCCTGTCGCTCTGCCCCTCAGTATCTGTGTCCCTATCACTCTCCCCCTCAGTATCTGTCTCCCTATTGCTCTCACACTCAGTATCTGTCTCCCTATCGCTCTCAGACTCAGTGTCTGTCTCCCTATCTCTCTCCCCCTCAGTATCTGTCTCCCTGTCGCTCTCCCCCTCAGTATCTGTCTCCCTATCGCTCTCCCCCTCAGTATCTGTCTCCCTATCGCTCTTCCCCTCAGTATCTGTCTCCCTGTCGCTCTCCCCCTCAGTATCTGTCTCCCTATCGCTCTGCCCCTCAGTATCTGTCTCCCTATCGCTCTCCCCTCAGTATCTGTCTCCCTATCGCTCTCCCCCTCAGTATCTGTCTCCCTATCGCTCTTCCCCTCAGTATCTGTCTCCCTGTCGCTCTCCCCCTCAGTATCTGTCTCCCTATCGCTCTGCCCCTCAGTATCTGTCTCCCTATCGCTCTGCCCCTCAGTATCTGTCTCCCTATCGCTCTGCCCCTCAGTATCTGTCTCCCTATCGCTCTCCCCTTAGTATCTGTCTCCCTATCTCTCTCCCCCTCAGTATGTCTCCCTATCGCTCTTCCCCTCAGTATCTGTCTCCCTATCGCTCTTCCCCTCAGTATCTGTCTCCCTATCTCTCTCCCCCTCAGTATGTCTCCCTATCGCTCTTCCCCTCAGTATCTGTCTCCCTATCGCTCTTCCCCTCAGTATCTGTCTCCCTATCGCTCTTCCCCCCAGTATCTGTCTCCCTATCGCTCTCCCCCTCAGTATCTGGCTCCCTGAGGCTCTCCCCCTCAGTATCTGCCTCCCTGTCGCTCTTCCCCTCAGTATCTGTCTCCCTATCGCTCTTCCCCCCAGTATCTGTCTCCCTATCGCTCTGCCCCTCAGTATCTGTCTCCCTGTCGCTCTGCCCCTCAGTATCTGTCTCCCTGTCGCTCTCCCCCTCAGTATCTGTCTCCCTATCACTCTGTCCCTCAGTATCTTTCTCCCTATCGCTCTGTCCCTCAGTATCTGTCTCCCTATCGCTCTGTCCCTCAGTATCTGTCTCCCTATCGCTCTCCCCCTCAGTATCTGTCTCCCTATCGCTCTGCCCCTCAGTATCTGTCTCCCTATCTCTCTCCCCCTCAGTATCTGCTCCCTATCGCTCTCCCCCTCAATATCTGTCTCCCTATCGCTCTGCCCCTCAGTATCTGTCTCCCTATCGCTCTGCCCCTCAGTATCTGTCTCCCTATCTCTCTCCCCCTCAGTATCTGTCTCCCTATCTCTGTCCCCCTCAGTATCAGTCTCCCTATCGCTCTGCCCCTCAGTATCTGTCTCCCTATCGCTCTCCCCCTCAGTATCTGTCTCCCTATCGCTCTCCCCCTCAGTATCTGTCTCCCTCTCGCTCACCCCCTCAGTCTCTATCTCCCTATCTCTCTCGCCCTCAGTATCTGTCTCCCTATCGCTCTCCCCCTCAGTATTGGTCTCCCCATCACTCTCCCCCTCAGTATTGGTCTCCCCATCGCTCTCCCCCTCAGTATCAGTCTCCCTATTGCTCTCCCCCTCAGTATCGGTCTCCCCATCGCTCTCTCCCTCAGTATCTGTCTCCCTATCTCTCTGCCACTCAGTATCTGTCTCCCTATCGCCCTCCCCCTCAGTATCTGTCTCCCTATCGATCTCCCCCTCAGTATCTATCTCCCTATCGCTCTTCCCCTCAGTATCTGTCTCCTTATCGCTCTCCCCCTCAGTATCTGTCTCCCTATCGCTCTCCCCCTCAGTATCTGTCTCCCAAACGCTCTTCCCCTCGTATCTGTCTCCCTGTCGCTCTCCCCCTCAGTATCTGTCTCCCTATCGTTCTCCCCCTCAGTATCTGTCTCCCTGTCGCTCTCTCCCTCAGTATCTGTCTCCCTATCGCTCTCACCCTCAGTATCTGTCTCCCTATCTCTCTCCCCCTCAGTATCTGTCTCCCGATCGCTCACCCCCTCAGTCTCTGTCTCCCTATCTCTCTCGCCCTCAGTATCTGTCTCCCTATCGCTCTCCCCTCAGTATTGGTCTTCCCATCGCTCTCCCCCTCAGTATCTGTCTCCCTATCTCTCTCCCCCTCAGTATCTGTCTCCCTATCGCTCTCAGTTCAGTATCTGTCTCCCTATCGCTCTGCCCCTCAGTATCTGTCTCCCTATCGCTCTCTCCCTCAGTATCTGTCTCCCTATCTCTCTCCCCCTCAGTATCTGTCTCCCTATCTCTCTCCCCCTCAGTATCTGTCTCCCTATCGCTCTCCCCTCAGTATCTGTCTCCCTATCGTTCTGCCCCTCAGTATCTGTCTCCCTATTGCTCTCTCCCTCAGTGTCTGTCTCCCTATCGCTCTCTCCCTCAGTATCTGTCTCCCTATCGCTCTGCCCCTCAGTATCTGTCTCCCTATCGCTCTCCCCATCAGTATCTGTCTCCCTATCGCTCTTCCCCTCAGTATCTGTCTCCCTATCGCTCTTCCCCTCAGTATCTGTCTCCCTATCTCTCTCCCCCTCAGTATCTGTCTCCCTATCGCTCTCCCCCTCAGTATCTGTCTCCCTATCGCTCTTCCCCTCAGTATCTGTCTCCCTATCGCTCTGCCCCTCAGTATCTGTCTCCTTGTCGCTCTGTCCCTCAGTATCTATCTCCCTATCGCTCTGCCCCTCAGTATCTGTCTTCCTGTCGCTCTGCCCCTCAGTATCTGTCTCCCTATCACTCTCTCCCTCAGTATCTGTCTCCCTATTGCTCTCACACTCAGTATCTGTCTCCCTATCGCTCTCCCCCTCAGTATCTGTCTCCCAAACGCTCTTCCCCTCGTATCTGTCTCCCTGTCACTCTCCCCCTCAGTATCTGTCTCCCTATTGTTCTCCCCCTCAGTATCTGTCTCCCTGTCGCTCTCTCCCTCAGTATCTGTCTCCCTATCGCTCTCACCCTCAGTATCTGTCTCCCTATCTCTCTCCCCCTCAGTATCTGTCTCCCGATCGCTCCCCCCCTCAGTATCTGTCTCCCTATCTCTCTCGCCCTCAGTATCTGTCTCCCTATCGCTCTCCCCTCAGTATTGGTCTCCCCATCGCTCTCCCCCTCAGTATCTGTCTCCCTATCTCTCTCCCCCTCAGTATCTGTCTCCCTATCGCTCTCAGTTCAGTATCTGTCTCCCTATCGCTCTGCCCCTCAGTATCTGTCTCCCTATCGCTCTCTCCCTCAGTATCTGTCTCCCTATCTCTCTCCCCCTCAGTATCTGTCTCCCTATCGCTCTCCCCCTCAGTATCTGTCTCCCTATCGCTCTCCCCTCAGTATCTGTCTCCCTATCGTTCTGCCCCTCAGTATCTGTCTCCCTATCGCTCTCTCCCTCAGTATCTGTCTCCAATTCGCGCTCTCCCTCAGTATCTGTCTCCCTATCGCTCTCCCCCTCAGTATCTGTCTCCCTATCGCTCTCCCCCTCAGTATCTGTCTCCCTATCGCTCTCCCCCTCAGTGTCTGTCTCCCTATCTCTCTCCCCCTCAGTATCTGTCTCCCTGTCGCTCTTCCCCTCAGTATCTGTCTCCCTGTCGCTCTCCCCCTCAGTATCTGTCTCCCTATCGCTCTGCCCCTCAGTATCTGTCTCCCTATCTCTCTCCCCCTCAGTATCTGTCTCCCTATCGCTCTTCCCCTCAGTATCTGTCTCCCTATCGCTCTGCCCCTCAGTATCTGTCTCCCTAACGCTCTGCCCCTCAGTATCTGTCTCCCTATCGCTCTGCCCCTCAGTATCTGTCTCCCTATCGCTCTGCCCCTCAGTATCTGTCTCCCTATCGCTCTGCCCCTCAGTATCTGTCTCCCTATCGCTCTGCCCCTCAGTATCTGTCTCCCTATCGCTCTGCCCCTCAGTATCTGTCTCCCTATCTCTCTCCCCCCTCAGTATCTGTCTCCCTATCGCTCTGCCCCTCAGTATCTGTCACCCTGTCGCTCTGCCCCTCAGTATCTGTCTCCCTCTCGCTCTCCCCCTCAGTATCTGTCTCCCTATCGCTCTCCCCCTCAGTATGTCTCCCTATCGCTCTCCCCCTCAGTATCTGGCTCCCTGAGGCTCTCCCCCACAGTATCTGTCTCCCTATCGCTCTTCCCCTCAGTATCTGTCTCCCTGTCGCTCTCCCCCCTCAGTATCTGTCTCCCTATCGCTCTGCCCCTCAGTATCTGTCTCCCTATCGCTCTCCCCCTCAGTATCTGTCTCCCTATCGCTCTGCCCCTCAGTATCTGTCTCCCTATCGCTCTGTCCCTCAGTATCTGTCTCCCTATCGCTCTGCCCCTCAGTATCTGTCTCCCTATCGCTCTGCCCCTCAGTATCTGTCTCCCTATCTCTCTCCCCCTCAGTATCTGTCTCCCTATCGCTCTTCCCCTCAGTATCTGTCTCCCTATCGCTCTGCCCCTCAGTATCTGTCTCCCTATCGCTCTCCCCCTCAGATTCTGTCTCTCTCTCGCAGTTTTGTGAGTGTGTCTCAGACTCTCTGGATTTGTTTATTCCTGTCTGTCACTCTATCCTGCTGCCTGTCTCCCTCTTGCTCGGACTCTCCTTTTCAGTCTCTATATCTTTCTCTCTGCTTTCACTGTCTTATCTGTCCAATTTTTCTCTTTTTATCCTCTCTCTCTCTCTGTTCCTGTGACTCTTTATCTCACCTCGACTCTATCGCTGTCTCTCTGTCCATCTTTTTATTCCCCCTTTCTCTGCCGGTTCCTCTGTCTCTCTATCTTTCTCTACCTCTGTCACCCTGT